>NC_134809.1:40045308-40047808 GCF_046742065.1 Oratosquilla oratoria
GAGAGAGAGAGAGAGAGAGAGAGGGGGGGAGAGGGAGAGGGAGAGGGACAGAGAAAGGGGGAGGGAGAAGGGGAGGGGAGGGGAGGGGGAGGGGAGGGGAGTGAGAGGGGGAGGGGAAGGAGAGGGATGGAAAAGTAGAAAGGTAGAGAGGAAGAAGAAGAAGAAGAAGGAGGAGGAGGAGGAGGAGGAGGAGGAGGAGGAGGATGAACAAAAAGAGGAGGAAGAACATGAGGAAAAAGAACGAAAGGAGGGGGGAGCAAGAGGCGAAGGAATAGGGGGGGGCAGGGGTAAGAGGAGCAAAAGGAGGAGGAACAGGAGGAAAAGGATTAGGGGAAGGCGGAACAGGAGGAGGAACAAAATGATGAGGAGCATGAGGAAGGGGGACAAGAGGAGAAAGAACAGAGGGAGAAACAGGAGTAGGAGGAACAGGAAGAAAATACAGTGAAAAGAAACGAGTAATATGAATAAGACATTAGTACCTGACTTTGGAAAGGGTAATTTTGGGGGAATGAGGAAATATGACAATATCTGAGTAAGTTTGGTACCCCTACGGAGGGGGGAGGGTAATAGTACCGACCTAGGTCATGAGGCATAGGAAATAGGAGAGCTCACAATTGAGGTCATTAAACGAGGTCAATTATGAGATTACAAACGAGGTTAGAGGTCTAAAAGATTTGTACAATAACCTAACTACCAGGATTCTGATTAGTCAACAAAAATTTATACCCAACGGGAAAGTTAGATCAGAAACTAATTCACCTAAATGGATGACAGATTGGTTGAAAGATTAGATCAGAATAAAAAGAGGTCTTTATGTTAGAATGAAAAGGACTGGGTATAACGAAATGACTAGATTGGTTGAAAAGAGCACGTACAGAGCGAAATGTAACTACAAAATTAAGGTTGCCAAACAAGCGAATTTTAACCCAAAGGGCTTCTTTCATCTCTACAGAGCTAAAAATGAGGAGAAGATAGGCCCAATTAAATCCGACGAGGATGTACAGTATTTACAATAGAAAGGTTAGATATGGTATCTGATTAAAACCCAATCTTCAGTGGGGATGAGAAAGATAGTCTAACAAGCATCAGCATTAGCAACGAATATGTAATTAAATATAGACTTAAAGTTACAAAATCTCCGAGTTCACGCAAAAAAATATACAAAAAGTGATAAAAGCGTGCATATTTGGAATATGTGAGCAGTTAAGGAAAGTATTAAGTATGTCGGTTGACACTGGATTTGTGTCTATTTCTTTGGAGCAGGCAAGTGTTGTTCCTGTATTTAAAAGAAGGCGATGAATCTTCTATCTACAACTACAGACCAATCAGTTTGACGTCGGTTCTAGGTAAAATGCTGGAATCTAGCATATAGTATCAAGAAACATTTAGCGAGGCATAATCTGAGTCGTGACTCACAGCACCGGTTCACCAAGGGTAGGTCGTGTGTAATTCATCTTTTATCCTTTTACACTAATGTCTATAAGGCATCAGATAACAATAATAGATACGATGTTACATACCTCGACTTAAACATTTGACAAGGGGCCCCACCAGATACTACTAGATAAAATCAAAGCCCATGGTATAGGAGGAAAAGTGTTTGAATGGATTAGAGCATTGATTAGTAACAGGAAACAGCGGGTCACCGTTAGCGGTCTAAAATCCAATTGGGGTAGTGTTAATAGTGAAGTTCCCTAGGGCTCAGTTTTGTGTTCCTTATTGTTTATTATGTATATAAACGACTTGGAGAATGGGGTTAATAGTGATGCTAGTAAGTTTGCAAATGGCATTGAAATAGGACGCCATATTAGGTCGGAGGAAGATGTTCGGATACTGCAGCAGGATCCTGATAAATTCTTGGCATGATCGGTAAAGGGGCAAACAGACTTCAATATCTCAAAAGCATAGTGTGAAAAACATAGGAATACACAACCCAGCTAATAGCTGTAATTTAGATAATAGCATATTAAGGATAGAAAGATATGAAAAGGACCAAGAAGAATTAGTGAGTCAGGACCTTAACTCCAAGAAAAAGTGCATCAGTGCTGGGAATAGATCTAATAGGGCATTAGAATATATTACTAGGATGGTCACAAACAAAAGTGCAGAGGTAATCATTAAAAAATGTCTTGTAATAGACCCATATTTGACTATGCGGTACACTTTTTGTCTCCGTCTTATATAATGGATATCAATTCACCAGAATCAGGACAAAGTTTACCATACGAATATTGGCGTAGACATTTTGACTTACACTCTCTGGAAAGACGAAGAGTGCATGTGATCTAATAGAAATATTCAAATAGGTCTAGGGCTTTAACAAGGGTGATGCAAGGAAGGTCATCATATCAAGACACAAGCTCAGGACTCGTAGTAATGAATTTATTTGAACAAATTTAAATATCAAGAAAGAAATAGGCAAGAAGTGGTTTACAAACAGAGTGGTTAACGAATGGAATAAACTTAGTAACAATGTAGTGAGCGCTTAAACAATTGGTTG
>NC_134809.1:40052808-40055308 GCF_046742065.1 Oratosquilla oratoria
ATCCCACCAATGGTGGAATTATGTCCGTCCCTCTCGCATCGCCTACCGCCCCGAACCCCCCTACTCCTCCCCCTCCCTCTCCCCCTCCCCCTCTCCATAGGCGATCAAGTCGGGTCAGATCATCTAGGTCATCAAGTCACTCTCCACTGTAAGTCTTTCCATGCATATGGAAAGACGTCGCACTGTTCAGTCCGAAAAATGTAATTGTTCTGTGTAATTGTGTTGTGATAAATGTAATTATTTTGATAATGACTCTTTGAAGTCGAAACGTCATTTGTTATTAAAATGGAGAACTTTGGACAATTGATTTTTGATCATCCTTCCAAAGTCAGAACTATAGTGAGAAGGATTGAAAATATTAGGAAGAAGATAAATAATTGTGACAATGCTGTGGTGTTTAACTCAGTGTGTATCAAGGAGAACCTGCGCCCTAAGTATACGATATATATATATATATATATATATATATATATATATATATATATATATTTATATATATACATATGTATATATATATTTATATATATACATGTATATATATATATATATATATATATATATATATATATATATGTGTGTGTGTGTGTGTGTGTGTGTGTGTGTGTGTGTGTGTGTGTGTGTATCTTCCCCTCCTTAATCTCACGGTGCCTTCCCCTCCCGCTGCGTCCGTTCCACATAAACTCGCCTCTTCATAAGGACCAGGGTTGTCCAATCATCCCTTACCTTACCACCGCTACCCCACCCCACCTCCAGTCCCTCTTCCGTGGGTGAGTGACGCTTCCTATTTGCAGGAACTCCTGGTGTCGCGTATCCACATTTTGGAGTCTTATTTTCCTCTTTTTTCGGCTCTTGACATTGCGTCCGTTGTGGGTAATATGTTTCCTGACAAAACATAGATGATTTAACCCATTCATGACTGCAACTTCCTTTCATCCGAATAGAATCGACGGAGATCATTCTCGACTGAATGAAACCGTCGAGTGTTCGCCAGCCTGAAGCACCTCAAGCAGCAAACCTCATTTTGTTCTTCTCACAAAGACCGGTGATCGTATTACATTATTACTGCCTTCATAAGGTCTGTAAGTGTGAAATTGTCTATGAATACGTTCATGTAGACACATACATACAAACACACAGGCATGCGGACACACGTGCACACACACGCGCGGGCGCACACACACACACACACACACACACACACACACACACACACACACACACACACACACACACACACACACACACACACACACACACACACACACACACACACACACACACACACACACACACACACACATACATGCACACACACACGAGTTTCTTAATAGTACAACAAAAGAAGGAGGCCTGGTTTGTATTGAATGGGAGGAGAGGAATTGTGGTTGTCCATAATGAATTCTCTCCAATGCTAGTTTGACTTAATAAGAGGAAATGCGAGAAAATATCGATAATATTGAATCGATTTTTGATTCGATAGCAGAGGCAACTATAGGCGCCACGGCAAGGTACAATGTAAACAGACCAATCGAGACACCAGCGAGATATCGAATATATAATAAAGACTCCTTTTCCGGCTTTAGTAAGTATGAGAGAAGAAATACGAGTCGAATCTTAGACATGGAAATGGAAATGAGTAATAATAGAAAATGATCATGATGAAAGTCGACATGAAAAGTAGAAGACTTGTGGTAACTTATGTGCCCCCCAAAACGGGCTCTTGGAAAGAGAACGAGCATCTGGAAATGTTAGAAGATATAAGGCATAAATTAAACGAGATACTAAAGGGCGGAGATAACCTGGTAATTTTGTGGGATTTTAACTACAAAATAATTTGTTGTGAGGAAATGACAGTGAAGGGTGGGGAAGAACTGTGGGGTAATGTATTACTGGACATGACCATGGAACATACAATGACACAATGGGTCAATGAAAACACCAGATACAGAAGTAATGAAGAACCGTCGAAACTGGATTTAATATTTACTACAGAACCTGAGGTTGTGCATGAAATTGAATACAAGACACCATTTGGAAAAAGTGACCATATACTTATAGAGACTGAACTAAAAGAAGAAATATATATGGAGAGAAATGAAAAATACAGAAGAGGAAGATTGATGTACAACAAAACGGACTTTGGAAAATTTAAGAAGTTCTTTTCAAAATACAAATTGGAAAAAATTCTACATGGAAGAAACAAAAGTGGAAGAGAAATGGGAGATCTTGATGGATATCTATAATGAAGGAGTGAATAAGTACGTACCAAGACAGAAACAAGAGAGGATGTATGTTAAATGCTAGTTCAACAGAATATGCAGTGAGGCAAAAGATAGAAGAGACAAAGCTTGGAAAAGATGGAGAAGAGATAAAAAACCAAGAAAATTGCAAATATATATATAAAATATAGAAATGAGTATGTAAAAGTGAAAAAGAGGAAAAAAGAAACTATGAAAAATACATAGAAAAATGCAAAGAGCTATCCAAACTATTCTATAGA
>NC_134809.1:40062808-40070308 GCF_046742065.1 Oratosquilla oratoria
AAAAGAATCGTGAATCTGGACCTGTCTGAACTGACTCAGCGCCTCGCTGGCTTTCGGTGCGCATCGGCCATATATATTGACTGCCCTGATGGAAGAGGATATAGGCCTTGTTCTCCTGCAAGAGATACTATTACCGGAGGATTCTGTATGGAGGGTAGAAGGTTACATCGCCTACTATCTCCCGTATGGTATGTACTATAATCATGCAGCCTCCGTGGCTGCATGATTATAGTACGGAGCAGCCACAGCCACAGCCACCGTGGCTGTCGCCACCGCCGCCACATGTACGTCTCCCCTTGCTTCGCGATGGAAGAAGGGGGATAATGTGGTGTCCCGTTGGTCTCCTACATGAACTGCTATGTGATACTTGTACGTATTGTATAGTATTTGTTGTGTGTGGTTCAGTTATTTGTAGATGTGTATGTGTAGTTCTGTTTTCCTCACCCTCCCCTTCTCCCTCACACCCTCCTTCTCCCTCACCCTCCCCTTCTCCCTCACCTTTCCCTTAACATATCTCCTACGTCAACTACTTGGGTATCAGTTTAGTTGGTCATTTTGTGACCAACAGCCAGTTGGTTACACTGAAAACAGGTTCACAAGTACGTTGTCCGTCATCAACAAATTTTCCCAGGAGATTAAGGAATACATAATTTCAGTTCGAAGATTTGTCGAGATTCCATTATGGAGAATCTCCTAAACAACAGCCTGTGTGAGGCTCACCAACTAATTTTTGGTTTGATTTTTTTACTTGCCTGTTTGGGTATTTGTTAACATCTGTTTGTTTACGTATTTATTGCAACGACAGAGTTCTAATCAGTTCCGAGATACGATCTCATGCTAAACTGGGGGCACATTATCCCTTGAGGGGGAAGTTAATGGTAATTTTGGAAGGGAGGGGGGTAACGGAGAAGCAAAAAAAAAAAAAAAAAAAAAAAAAATCAGGGAACCGAGAAACCAACTCGATATATTGCGACAGGATATTACATAGAGTACACTATAACGTTTAACATACTATATTTACATCTGTCCAAAGGCAATAAGACGACTAAAATGTCAGGGGTCGTGATCTATGATGTGAAGGTGAGGAGATTAAGGAGGCGTTGAGTAGCTACGGCCGAAGCCGTCACCTTTAACTTATTATGCGCTTTGAGCACTATTGGGGGCAGGTAAGGGACAGTAACTGCTGAGAATCGGAAGAGAGTGCAGGATTCGAACCAACACATAAGCGAATGCGAGACAAGCACGCAACCGATGGCACTACCCAGCGTATCGTTATGATCTTCCGGTGTGCTTTGTAATTGTGTTTACTGACCTATTTTAGTGAACGCGAGAACACTATCGTAGATCAATACCCAAGGATAATAAAACGGTAAAATACATATGATTTCAATCTTTACAACAATTACGAATACTGTCTCATTTTTGTAAATGGGGGAGGGGAGTAAAGGCTTCATGATTAGCCATGAGCATTAAGCTGGGTTAAAATGAACTACGATGACCCTTTGCATATTCTCTTCTGGTTTATGTGCATCATTTCATTTCACCGTAGGTAAAAATTACTCATGTTCTGCATAACGTCAGATGAGTTAACTGAGCCAAGAACAAGACCTCGAGAGGACGAAGGGTAAGGCCAACCCGATAAAACCCTTTGTTTTGGTAAATATTTTTAGACGTTTTGTAGTGTCTGACGCCATACGGCTTTATTCAGCTTGGGACAAAGCCTCCGTGATGGAAAGGGTACTCTGCTCTGTCCCCTTCTAGAATACGTCCAAGAATTCACATTATTTTTTCTTCTTTCTTTCTTTCTTCCTTTTGCCAAATTTCTGAAAGGACCCAACTTCAAATGTTACTTCTGCTGCTGTTCTGTGCAGCAGTTTTCTTTTTGCGAATTTGGAAAGGAAGGCCTTTGATACACAAATTAGCAATTTGCTGCGTTTTTAATCCGGGCTCTCGTGATTAAAATTTTATCGGAGGTTTTGGGGATTAATTCAGCAATTAATTAGTAACTGCTGATTTTTCTAGACTTCCCATTCTTATCTCTCCTTCTTTCCTTCCTTCGAAAAACGGTGAACTACTGGGACGCAAAACTTTACTTTTTACAGTGTCTCTACCTTGTGTGATGATCCAGCAACTGCCACAAACTATCTGGGATTTATTGTTTCGTACAATTATGTATCTTATCCACAATATAATGAATAGTGGGAGTAAACCAGCTTGGGCATCTTTGCCTTAGAATACAGACGTTGTGTCTTATTGCATCGCGTTGGACCCGAATGATACCAAGATTTGGTATGAGAATGTATTTTTTTAATATATACGATAGAATTTCTTCAGGTATCCAAAGTTTTCCAGATTTCCTCGCTTTTTTTTTACCAATACTGGAAGCTTCCGATTTACAAAGTTTAATTTCCAATAGAGACAACTATACGCACTTAAGTTACGAAAAAGGTTCACGGTTTCAAGCGTCAGAATACCTTGAGGTCAGAGAAACTCGCCGGACACTGAGCGCGAGGCACCACCACATGCTCATCATCATCTCTTTAATGAGCAAAGTGAAGTCGAACTCTTGTACTGCGCCTCCAGTAGGTTGGTCTTTCAGGACTCCAGAGGATTTTTTTTCCATCAATGAAGTCTGCAAAGACTCTCCCTGGGATAGCTCCTCTCTTCTCCGTCTTACTTCCTCCTCCTCCCTCCTCCCTCCTCCCTCTTCCCTCCTCCCTCCTCCCTCCTCCCTCCTCCTCCCCCTCCCTCCTCCTCCCCCTCTCCTCCTCCTCCCCTTCCCTCTCCTCTTCCCTCTCCTCCTCCTTCACTCCTCATCACATCCTCTCCCCTCTTCCCCTCTTTCACTCCTCTTCACCTCATCTCCCTTCTCCTCCTCCTTCACTCTTCTTTACATCCTCTCCAGCTCCTCTTCCTTCTCCTCCTCTTCTTTCTCCTCTTCCTTCTCCTTTTTACCTCCTCTCCACTATCATCCTCTTCTTCCCTCCTCTTCACCTTCTCTCTACTCTCCTCCTTCCTTATCTTCTTCTTCCCTCCTCTTAACCTCCTTCTCTCCTCTCCTACTCCTCCTCCGTTCCTCCAATTCACCTCATCTCCAATATTTCCTCCTCTCTTTTCCTCTTCTTTATCTCCCCTTCTCTTTACCTCCCCTTCTCTCCTCCTTCTCTCCCGTCTCCTCTCCTCTTCCTCTTCCTCCCCCTTCTCCTTCTTCTTTCCTCCTCTTTATCTCCTCTCATCTTTCCTCTACTCCCTTCCTACCTTTTTACCTCCTCTCCTATCCCTTTCTTTTCCTCTCCTCCTCCTCCTCCTCTTCTTTACGCTTCTGCTCCTCTTCTTCCTTGCCCCCCCTCCTCCTCCTCCTCCTCCTCCTCCTCCTCCTCCTCACCACTTATTCCAGCCACGTTGTTCCCATTTTTACCCCCTTCGGCCGGAATCCTTCCGTCACCCTCGTTTCTCATCTTCCGCGGTCGAGTCTCTCCCTACATTCTCCACATCATTATTTTGCCAAAATTTTGATTCTGCAGCCCCTTGAAGCTCTGGACTGGACTCAGCTGAAGAAAAGCGTTTGGTGCCAGCCAGAACAAAGTCTGCAAAATCAGGCATTTAATGGAATGTATACGCCACCATATACATGATGAGTAATATCACTCGCTCACACCGCTCACTCACTCCCTCACTCACTCACTCAACGTCCGGCCCTTAGTCGAGTCAGCACCATTGGCTTGCAACAACAACTCGACCACCAAACAGACATACGAACGCACATGAACATCCGAGTAACCAAACAAACACAAAACACAAATTACGTATACTAACGATCCTCCCCTGGATATATAATTAACATGTATGATAATAGACAACAATACATAATCAATGCAGTTGCACCACCCATGTGAGACAACGGACCTTCTCGAAATTAATGTAAAGACTAAAGACAAAACCCAACACAAGAAAGTGCTGAGATTGTCACTTCCGGCCAATGACCACCAGGGTAACGTGGCCGAGACCAGGAGTTGGGACGATGACGGGTGTTGTGCAACAAGAAGTGGTGTGATAAACAGTTATGTATGTAACAAATATTGTATCGTTCTGTTTAACAGTTGACAGTGTATATACCATAACTGCAAAACCTGAAAGCTTTGAATAAAAGGGTATAAACTTAATACGAATTTACACAAACCAGTACCCCGTACCTAGTGAACGATACATATTACTGGTGGCAAACGGTGACCGCGCCCACGTCTCCAAAGAAACAAACTAACTACCAGAAAAAAGACTATCGAGGACTCATCCTGCGCACCCCTCTGCACCAATTGTGTTCCTCCAAAAGAAGCGGTGGTGAAAATTTCTCACCACCTGGTGGCAGTAAAACCACACCCAACACAACCCCTTCCCCCTATTCCCCCAGACCAAATCACGACATCAGCTGACGGAGAAAGTCATAACGAGCTATTAGCTCTCCTACAGAGGAATAGATCAGCTGTCGCCTTAGAAGGCGAACCACTAGGCAAATGTGATATAATCAAACATCACATCCAAATTCCCCCAAACACCCCCCCTTCATACACCCCCGCTTACCGCATACCTCACAGTAGGAAATCCCAAGTCAATGACAGTGTACAAGAGATGATACACCAAGGCGTAATTTCCCATTCAGACTCCCCATGGAACAGTCCCCTCTTTTTGGTCCCTAAGAAAGACGGAACCTTACGCCCTGTTGTTGACTTCAGGAAAGTCAATAACCTAACTCAATCTGACCCACACCCCCTCCCCGCCATGCAAGATGTACTACAATGCATTGGCAACGGGAACTCTGTTTTTTCCACAATAGACCTCAAGTCAGCCTTCTGGCAGGTCGAACTAACAGAGGAATCAAAACCCGTAACTGCATTCTCCACTGATAAAGGGCATTTCAGTTTTCAGCGTATGCCCTTTGGCCTTAAGAATGCCCCCTCAACCCAACAAAGGTTGATGACCCGCATTTTCAGTGACATGATAGGAATCTCATTATTCGTCTATTTAGACGACCTCATTATATATAGTCCCACAGAAAGAGACCACCTTAACACTTTAGAGATTGTCATCAAACGTCTCAAAAATACGGGATTAAAGATTCAATTAAAGAAATGTAGATTCCTCATGAAGGAACTCATCTTCCTAGGCCATAAAGTGGATGCAAAAGGGATTCACACAACCACAGATAAAATAGATACAATAAACAATTTCCCAACCCCCAGAAACGCAAATGAAACAAGAAGTTTCATAGGGTTAGCCTCCTACTACAGACACTTTATAAGAAACTTTGCTGATATTGCTTCCCCTCTGACCAAATTCACAAGGAAAGGCGAGCCATTTCAATGGTCAGAAACAGAACAGCAAAGTTTCGACACTCTCAAACACACACTCACCACAGCCCCTGTACTAGTTTTCCCTGACATGAAGAAAGAATTCTTTCTTTACACAGACGCCTCCTCTAAAGGAATAGGCGCAGTCCTACAACAGAAAGATGACAATGGCAAAGAACACGCCATAGCCTACGCAAGTAGAGTCCTAAACAAAACTGAAAATAACTACTCAACTACACACAAAGAAGGACTTGCAATCATATGGGCACTAAAACACTTTAAATACCTCATTTTAGGCTACAAGATTACCATACTAACAGACCACCAACCCCTAGTCTATCTTTTTAACTCCAAAGACTTACATGGGAGAGTTGCTAGATGGAAAACAACTCTCCTTGATTACGATCCCATGATCGTATACTTAGCTGGGAAAGCTAACGTAGTGGCAGATTGCCTAAGCAGACAAAACCACATCACACCCATAACCCAAACCATATGCATACCTATGCAACAACTCATATATGAAACGGACAGAGACCCAATATGGTCCCCAATAAAACAGCATCTCATTTCACAAACCCCCTTACACTCCCGATCACCTGTCCCTATTGAGGAACTCAATCTGGTCGACGGAGTCATAAGGAGAACCATTAATACAAGAGAGGTTACTGTTATCCCCAGAGCCCTAGTCCCCAAGCTCCTACACATATTGCACGACAGTGCAATGGGAGGCCACTCGGGCAGAGATAAGACACTAAACACTGCTAGACACACTTACTACTGGTCTAACATGAAAAGAGATATAACCACACACATAGATTCTTGTACAACTTGCAACCAATTTAGAGGCCCTAACCTGAGGCAAATCAACATAAAAGATATCCCACTCCCTGCTGAGCCATGGGAAACACTTGGCATTGACCTACTGAAAATGCCAACGAGCCATCAAGGTCCCAATTATGTACTCACAGCAGTTGATTATTTCTCTAAATACACAATCTTAATACCACTCCAAGACAAAACAGCAGAGACTGTAGCCAAAACCCTAGTCAACAATATCTTTTGTAGATACAACATACCACACACAATGTTATCTGACAATGGCTCAGAATTCAAA
Organism: Oratosquilla oratoria; assembly: GCF_046742065.1. Taxonomy (NCBI): domain Eukaryota; kingdom Metazoa; phylum Arthropoda; class Malacostraca; order Stomatopoda; family Squillidae; genus Oratosquilla; species Oratosquilla oratoria. The sequence continues at coordinate 40,069,271 of NC_134809.1, forward strand.
AATGAGGTGATGCGCGAAATAGCACACCTCTACAACATTGACCAAACATTTGCCACTGCATACCACCCCCAGGGAAACGGTCTGACTGAGCGAACAAATCGCAAGGTCCTAGAGATTCTCAGACCATTGGTCAATGACCTCATGGACAGTTGGGAAGATTGGCTACCACAGGTACAAGCCAGTATAAATAGCACAGTCAATTCCGCAACAAAGATGTCCCCACATGAGATCATTTTCGGCAAACCAATGCGCCTACCCTACCAAATATTCAACCAACCACCCCCACCCTTATACAACCTAGATAACCTCGCACACTGCATCAAAAGAGGTATGCAAACAATTTACAAAAAAGTTAGAGCAAACCTGAAAGAAGCCCAGGAAAAGACAAAGACAAAACAACACAAACGGTCAATTCCACTTGACATAGCACCTGGCGACACAGTCATGGTAAAAGACTCAAGTAGAACAAACAAACTCAAACCCAAATTCCTAGGCCCCTTCATAGTCACAAGTTCACTCCCTAACAATGTTTTCCGACTAACAGATCCTTCCGATCACACCACCTTCACCATACATGGAGAGAAGTTGAGAAAGGTCAAAGTGAACCTCGACCCAATCTCACCTCCCATCCACAACCCACCTATCACAGACACACACCAATCACCAAAACGCAAGTCTCATCCCATGACTCTGCGTCGACGCAATTAAACATGCACTCTAGCTCTCGCCCCTGAAGATGCGGGACGTTATGTATCTGTCAGTGGAGGTTAAAATGGCCCATTTCCAATAAGAATCCTTTCCGCATATCTATCGAACCTTCTCTACTTCCTTCCGACCAATATAACCTTAGCGAGAGTCAGATAAACATATCCTCATTCACTGAGACATAACCTTCATCCTCCAAAAGTAAATACATCATTAATTACCCACCTTAAACATCGACTACTTTTGACATGGACTCACTCGACTTACATCTTAGGATTCTTCCATATACCTCCACAGCCCTTTCCCTCTTAATCATTCTCTTTATACTAATAA
>NC_134809.1:40087808-40105308 GCF_046742065.1 Oratosquilla oratoria
CATCATTATTTATCATCATCGTTACTCATCACCATCATTAACCATCATCATCGTTACTCACCATCATTACTCATCATCATCATTACTTATCATCATTACTCATCACCACCACCACCACTATCATCATCATCATCATCATCATCGTCATCGTCATCGTCATCATCATCGTCATCATCATCATCATCATCATCATCATCATCATCATCATCATCATCATCATCATCATCATCATCATCATCATCACCACCACCAACACCACCTCCAACACCACCACCACTCCAGTGGCAACAATCCTGTTTGTCACTACCATCATCATCATCATCATCATCCTATTATCGCAGCTACAAACTCCGGCCGTCACTGTAAGATTCCTCGTTCAGCAAATCGACGTGCAAACCCGCGTTTTCTTTTTCAGTTATGTTCTTTCTCTTAAAATAACAATCAGCTTAAGGTTTTCCTTTTGTTTCGTAAACATTCGTTTGCTTCTGAAAAAAAAACAGCTGCTAGTACTGGATCTCGATAATTTTTGGACAATTTAATTATACTTCACTTTTTCGTTAATTTTTTCTTAAGAAACAAAAACAAAAAGCAAAAATAGAGGACTATATTTGTGTGTATATTTATATATATATATATATATATATACATATATATATATATATATATATATATATATATATATGTATCCTATGGAAAGCCTATATCAAAGAAAACGTTTTAATTACAAAAGAAGACTATTATAATAACAACACAACAACAAGACATCTGCAAGACACTATCAAGGCACCAAAAACAAAGCAATGTCGACAACAGTAACATGAGAACAATAACAAAGGAGCAACGACAATAACATGACAACAATGACAAAGCAGCAACAATAACAAGACAACAGTAACAAAGTAACAATGAAAACAGCAACAAAAAGATAACTATAACAAAACAGCATCGACAAAAACAACAAGATAATAACAAAGCGACGACAGAAATAAGAAGACAAGAGGAAGACAATAACCAGTCAAGCCTCGCCAGTTTAACCTCTTCAGTACCGTATATACTATATACATACACATGCACACAAAATACAAACACACACACACACACACACACATACGCATACATATACACATACACACAAAATACACACAAACACACACACATACACATGTACGTATACACATACATATACACACACACAAAATACGCACAGGCGCATGCGTATGTACATACATACACATATACGTATACATATACACATACATTCATGTGCGTATATAAACTCAAGTAGATAGTAATCCCTAGGTCTATGACGTCACAAGTTAAGGAAAGATAAGCTGAGGCGTGGTGTCGCTTGATGGTTCGTACCCGAAGGCAGCCTGCAGTTGTTATTATCATTATTACTTCGGGAGGCGATGCGGTACAGCGCGATCTTACCTGCGCATCGGGACTCAAGTAGAACCGTCGAACAGTTGCTAGACCGAGTATTGATCTCATCAAAGAACCTGATGGTAACGGAAAGTATTTCTAATACCCTTATGCTGCGTCGGTTACCAGGAGCCCCAGTGACACCGGGGTGGGGGGGAGGGACAGGTAAAGCTCTTTAGAGAAAACGGCCTTGGTCAGTTTACCTTGCTTAACTATGTTTTTTTTTGTTTGTTTTTTTTAATTCTTTGTTCCTTAGTTGCCTGGCTGGACGGGTACAATCTTTTTTCCTCTTAGGAGAGAGGCCAAACGCAGAGTATGGGATCCAATACATTTGACGTTTCGCCAAACAGGGATTCTTCAGAAATAACACAAATGAGAAACATTTTACTCCTTATATAGCCCGAGCTTGCGGGGGGGGGGGGGGGAAACAAACATAAAAAGGGGTGTACACACAATTTGCGCAAATTGCTTGTTACTTGGTTATTAAAATTACTAATGGTTTATTTATTACAAAAAATCCACTGTTCTGATTTATATTATTTTGGATCCCATACATTGCGTTTGGCCTCTCTCCTACAGTGCTGTTGCAGTCGTTGCTGCTTTTACTCATTTTTTCCCCTTGTTTGTTTTCTTTCAGTACAAATGTGTTCTATGTTCATGAATCTTTTCTTGTATTGAAGAAAACACACGTTATATCGCTGCAAATTCAACTCTACGGTAGATGTGCTTCTCCGAGGATCGTAAGACTGGTTCTGTTATTCTAAGGGGAGGTTGGAATACGGAGGATAAATAGAGCTTTGGAATTGTATCAGAAAACGATCTCTCTCTCTCTCTCTCTCTCTCTCTCTCTCTCTCTCTCTCTCTCTCTCTCTCTCTCTCTCTCTCTCTTGCCCTCTCTTTCCCTCACGCACGCACACACACACACACACACACACACACACACACACACACACACACACACACACACACACACACACACACACACACACACACACACACACACACACACACCGGAGGCGGAAGTCTTCTAAACAGTGACATGACGTTAGAGATGTTGGCGAAAGGAGAAACCGTTTTCGTTGGGCTTAGTGCCCACGTATCACATCACATCATAACATGCTCCATCGCATGTAGGAGACATGAAAAGGCAGGCAGCATATTCCTTTACCTTGCAAGACGTGCTTTCAGTCACTACTTCACTCCCTCATGCACACATTACACTGCATTTACCTAATTGTACTATACAGGCAAGGGGCAACGCTCGTGGGGTCCTGCCTTTTACTCCCTAATTTATGACACCCTAGGTTTAAATACGAGGATGGTCCAGAGACTCTTTCTCGACATTTTTATCTGTCTGCAGACTTTTACATTCACATGGGGTAGGTGGTGAGTCCAAGAAATATGGATTTTGTTTTTTTCTCCTGAGACGCTGCCTTTGCAGTTGCTCTTTCTTCTGACTGCCCCTAGGTGCTCTTATCCAGGCAAAGAAATCCCCTTTGGTGCAACAAAATGGTTAAAACTATCTCAATTAAACTCCTCTGACCACAATATGATCAGTCTGTCCCTGACCCAATACAAGTAACAGGAGAAGAAAATGGTTGTGTTGATTTACAGACAAATGTGGCGATATATATTTATACGTACAGTAAAGGATATTCACTTTATACCGTGCTGATCCGTATAATTTACCTTGTTAGACGAATATGTACCTAATTAATTTGTTCCTTGTAATCGATGTTCATCTGATTAAAATAAAGATACATTTGCTTCATTATATTTAATTAGATTTACTTATCCTTTGTTTTAGAATATGCTGAAATTTTAGTTGAATAAAGCCTAGAATTTTTTTTTCGAATTGTACTCCTTATTCAGCACCATAGTCTATTCCCTACAAGGAGTCTATTCACGGTGTGGCATACGTCGTGCCAAATCAAGCCTCTCTCTCTCTCTTATTTCCCATCTATGTGTTATTTTATTTTCATTCTATATTCTGTATATAGTAAATGAAGCTGAGTATCACTAGGATTATAACAACGATTACCACCCCTCACCTGTGACACCTCGGCATAGCAACATGGGAAAAAAGCGCTGCTACATATCATGAAATTGAATCAAATCCTTGTTATAATATTAGAACAGTGTTACTCATTGTACTATATTCCTTTTTTTTACTGTATAAAGAATATAAGAAATAAGATAAAATACCACATAGATGGGAAATAAGACAGAGAGAGAGACATGTACTAATGTTGAGCTGGCGGAATGGCTGGTAGTAAATGACAATGTATGCCACACTCTCAACGAACATCTTGAAGTGCACAGGCTATAGTTACGCACTTCCTTGGCGGTCGTTTGTGCGGGTGTCGGGCAGGGGTAGGGGGGGTTGCTCCATAATCCCATTTGCATCTCTTTTCTGGGTAATATCAAGTGCAGGTGGTGGAAGTGTCACTTGTATGTGAGGCCGGAACTTTCGTGGGCCTGACAAAATACCCGCCACTGGATGGAACAGACTTAGCAACCATGTAGTGAGTGAGTGCTGACACGATTGGTTGTTTTAAGAGAAGATTATAATCTATCGATTTCAACTTGAGCCCTAAGGCGCGGCTCGGTGAGACCTTGCTGCTGCCACTTCAATCCATCACTCTACTCAGAGGGGCTTGCTACCTCTCTCTCTCTCTCTCACTCTCTCTCTCTCTCTCTCTCTCTCTCTCTCTCTCTCTCTCTCTCTCTCTCTCTCTCTTTCTCTCTCTCTCTCTTTCTCTATAAATATAAATGTATATACATATATATATATATATATATATATATATATATATATATATGTGTGTGTTTGTGTGTGTGTGTGTGTGTGTGTGTGTGTGTGTGTGTGTGTGTGTGTGTGTGTGTACAACACTGAATGGATCCCAGTGATTAGAGATACATTTTAACAACCACAATGCACTTTAATTCTAAGCCATCAACATCGGGAGACCCAATGGAGGCCACATGTAGAAATTGAAATGCGGTACTGCCGAGGACTCAAACTCAGCGATTACATGACAAGTGCTGTAGTAACTAACCAACTACGCTATCAAGAGAAATATAAGTTGAGCGCAACTTTTCTTATATATTTGTATGCTCGAGTTACATACACATACATGAAATTTTTCGTTCAACAATTATGAAAGAAATATACCATAGTTATCTTAAGAGTTATTTACGTTTGACCTTAATGGATATAGCTTTCTTAATTTCAAAGGTGATGATTTGTTTTATCGGTTATATGCACCGTGTTAAGGGAGTTGGTAATAGTGGAGTACAGGATTGTAGAGCAATGCCGGTATAAACAGAAAGGTGGGTTTCTACAGTGATACTCACCATGACCCTCATATTTGCAGTTCCTACAAATAATCTCATAATAACACTCTCGTGCTTTATTCCCCCATTTGTTCCAATAATACAATGAAATCTAGTATTCCTTGAAGTGCTTCTAACTATATGTTCAGATCCTCTGTTTCTGTAATCACTCCTAGAATTCCTAATTTCTTTTTATTGTTGCATTCCTAATGTCATAACATATCGACTAATTGCTTTACTTTCTCGATAACCTTGTAAAAGATAATCTATCTCAACTAAGTTCATTATTTCCTTAAGCTTCCTCTATAGGTTTTCTGCAGTCATCTCTTCCTCACTGTTGTATACCAATAGTGCAAATACTATTAACTTAGTACCCTGAGAAAAATTTAACATTTCACTAGATCTACTTTCTGTCCAATCTGAATCCTTCAACATAGAAATCATGTCCTTAGACATGATTTGCTAAATATTCAATCTTTTTTGTTTTTGTTTTATCATTCTAACCAAAGACCTAATGAGATCCTGATCGCACTTTCATTTAAAGTGTTTAATGAATGATTTTTTTTTGTAGTCATCATGTTTTCTATTTGCTGGAAATTTACTATAAGCCTAGCCATCCCCTTCTCAGGATCTACATTTTCATTTAACATTTTTATGTTTTTCTTTTCAACTAATATGTTTTTGTCACTACTAGTTATGTTAATGAACCTATGAATCCCTATAGTACTTTTTCCCCAAAAACTTTAGGACATTTGATTGCGAGGTAATAACCTCATGACTGAGAACTTCCGTAGCCATCCTAACTATAATTACAACTGTAATACATGTGAATTTCTACATTCTCTGTTGATAATGTCGATCTGAATCGACTGTTTCTTTTGTAGGTGTTCTTTATATGTACGGGTGCGCACCTCAGCAACACATCAACCTCGTCTTTGTAGTTGTCCTCGTACCAGCGTGGGGATTTCCGTGCACTCCTTGGTCCCGTATGTTGCTTGGAGTTCATGCGATGAATTTTTGTTAGCACGTATCTTGCAATAATTTTTTTAGGTGTAGTCTTCTTTAGTTGCGTGCGTTGATTTGTTTTTCTTCGGAGATATTTTAGTAGCATACGTTGAGTTACATGCGCTATTCTTCGGAGACATTTCACTGCGTGCGTTGAGTTGCGTTCATTATTCTTTGGAGGCGTTTTAGTGCGTGGTTCTATCCCTGGCTGCCGCCACTTTCACCACTGTCACCACTGTCGCCCCCACTGGTTCACTAGCTTGTACCCCTTGTCGACTTTTGTTGCCCCAGTTATCAATGTCTTTGTTGCCCATTGGTACCTCTCTTGCCAATGTTAGTCCGGTCAACAATGTAGTCACCCTTTTGGTCCTCACTTATGGATATAGCAACTCTCTTCTTTTAGTTATAATCTTCTGTTCAGGAGAATTAAATTCTTTTTACTTCTAAAACTTTCTTCTGCTAATTGTTGCATAGCGTGTTCCAAAGTAATCCCCCGAGAACCCGTATGCAAGATCCTACGTGAGCTTTGCAGTGACGTTGTGTTTTTTGTCCAATGATCTTTAACTTTATATTTAAGATCCTCCCCCAAGAGCGTGAATATACAATCGTTAGTCAATTGAAATTCTCCAGTACCTTTTTACCAATTAGATTTGTTATCATAATTCTCACTTAGGTCACAAAGAAATGTTATGTCATAAATACAGTCGAACCCCGGCCAGTACTTACAAACAAGGGGGAAAGGCAGACTTAGGCAACTCGCTCACTCACTCGCTATATTATTTCATAAACATGTTTCATAAACACCTAACCCATAAAATGAAACACCTGTTTTCTACCCCTCTTTATATCATCCTCTTACACACACACACACACACACACACACACACACACACACACACACACACACACACACACACACACACACACACACACACACACACACACACATATATATATATATATATATATATATATATATATATGTGTGTGTGTGTGTGTGTGTGTGTGTGTGTGTGTGTGTGTGTGTGTGTGTGTGTGTGTGTGTGTGTGTGTGTGTGTGTGTGTGTGTGTGTGTGTGAAGGAAGATAGGGAGAGAAAGGTAGTTGCAGTGGTAATCGCAAAGAAAATGACATTGATGAGTAAGGAAAATGGAGGAGAAATAAGGAAAGATGAAGTGAAGGCAGTTCTTAAGATGAGAGTAGCTAAGGCACTTGGGTTGGATGGGCCTTATGCAGAATGTAAAAAGGGGTAGTGATGGTGGGCTGGGTGGTTTTGATATTTAATATTTATTTAAGAGAGAGTAGAGTGCCGGAGGATTGGAGGACTGCCTGTGTAGTTCCATTTTACAAAGGAAAAGGGGACAAGTGTGAGTGTTATAGTTTCAGAGGGATCAGTTTGTTAAGTGTAGTTGGAAAGGCTTAAGGGAGGGTTTTGGTTGAGAGGATTAGGAGAGGAACAGAGGGAGTAATTGGTGAGGAATAGTGTGGGTTTAGGACAGGTAGTGATTGCGTGAATCATATTTTTGTCGTAAGATAGATATGTGAGAAAGCTTTAAGTTTAGGAAAAGATAAGGATGTTTTGGGGCCTTTATGGATTTTAAAAAGGCTTATGACAGGGTAGACAGGAAGGCAGTGTGGTAGGTATTGCAGATATATAGGATAGGAGAAAAGCTTTTAAGAGCAGTCAAGAGTTTTTACTAGAGTAGTAGAGCTTGTGTTTGAATCAGATATGGAGAGAGTGAGTGGGTTGAGGTAAAGGTGGAACTTTGTCAGGGATGTGTTATGTTGCATTGGCTGTTCAATTTATACACGGATGGGGTGTTGCGAGAGGTAGACGTGAGGGTAATTGGTCGGGGATTGGAGATTGTTAAAGAAAATGGAGAAAAGTGGAAGACAATCCAGTTGTTGATTGCTGACGATACTGCGCTTGTGGCAGGATCAAAGGAAGGATTGAGAAAGTTAGTGACAGAGTTTGGGAAGATGTGCGAAAGAAGGAAGCTGAAGATAAATGTGGGTAAAATTAAGGTGATGAAGTGTACAAGGGGAAAAAGTGGCAGTAGACTAGAAGTGAGTATTAAGGGAGAGAGACTGGAGAAAGTGGATAGTTTTAGATATTTCGGGGTGAATGTAGTGGGAAAAGGAGGAGTGGAGGTAGAATATAGATTGAGCAAGTAAATGCCTTGGGGGAATAAAAAGTGTAATGAGAAATAGACATTTGGGAATGGATGCTAAGTGGAGATTGTATAAAGAAGTGATTGTGCCAACAGCACTGTATGGGGGAGAAACATGGAACATAAGAGAGGAAGAGATGAGGAGTTTGAATGCGTTTGAGATGAGGTGCCTGTGAAGTATGATAGGGGTTACTAGGCTGAATAGAGTGAGAAACGAGGAGGTGGGGAGGGGAACGGGGGTGGAAAGGGAGTTGGGAGATAGGGTTGACGAAAGAGTATTGGGATGGTTTGGACACATGGAAAGAATGAGTGAAGAAAGACTAGTAAAAGAGGTGTAGAAGGCAGAGGTATAAGGAGTAAACATGAGGGGGTGACCAATGATGAGATGGATGGATGGGGTAAAAGGGGCATTGGGAAAGAGGAGAATGTCTGTTGATGAAGGACGGGAGAAGACAAAAGATAGGGATGAATGGAGAATAGTTGTGCATGGATCATGCTGTGATGCATGAGGTGGAATGGGTGGGAGATGGGGGATGAGGGAGTATGTGTGAAAAATAAACTGAAGCAGACCGAAGGGATTTCGCCCCGTATTTTCCATTTCTGCATGAGGGGATTTAATAAAGCGGCCTTGCTGTGGATGTGCTGTGTCTTGCGACACTGCTTCTGACCCAGGGCCGGCCAGGTCACTTGAAGAGATCTGTCAATATGTCAGTAACGCATGAGTAATCTATTTTAAATTGTTCTTATTCCAATAAATACCTGCTTAGTCCTGAAAGGTTATTCTCGTACCGTCTTACTTGAATCTTTCACATTATTAAATTAGTTCTGTTAAGAGAACTTCTTCAGTAAAAAGAGGTTTCATTGGAAGTCTATAGATTTTTGTTTGTTTCTCTCTCTCCCTCCCTCCCTCTCTCTCTCTCTTTTCCTCTCTCTTTCTCTCTTTTCCTCTCTCTATCTCTCCCTCTCTCTCTATCTGTGTGTGTGTGTGTGTGTGTGTGTGTGTGTGTGTGTGTGTGTGTGTGTGTGTGTGTGTGTGTGTGTGTGTGTGTGTGTGTGTGTGTGTGTGTGTGTGTGTGTGTGTGTGCGCGCGTTTCTCAGCTACCTCAGTTTGGGATAGGCATGAAAGTGAAGGTGGGACACCTAAGTCAGGAAATACTGAGTAGCTACGGCAGGTAACAAACAGTCACTGCTGGGAATTGGAGAAAAGTGCGAGACTCGAACCCACAACTAAGCGAATGCGGGATTACCACTTTTCCGATTACGCCATCAGTGTACGGGTCATGGAGGGATGGGGAATGTTAACTAATCTTTAGTCTTTGATATTCACTGCCGGAGCGTCGGCTTATCCGGAAGGTGCCGAGACAATCTCCGTACCTCATTACAGTGGCTTAATCTGACTTATTACTATCAAGATTGTATGGATTGAAAGAAGTGAACGAAAATTCCCAAGGTTATGACTCTGATTGCAAATGAAGTCTGAAATGCGACACTGGACTACCGCGCCTCTGGAGGCAGAGTTAATCAAATTTCAATTCCCTTCATCTTGACAGTTGAGTAAAAGCAACTGGTTGAAGAAGAACATTCCAGCTGGAATCATGTGATCTGGAGCTGGGCGCACCCACACTCTGTGCCATTTCCTTTTTCTTTTTCTTTTCTTTTTCACATCGAAGAATTATCCATCTTCTTGGAATGGTCCTTGTGCCTTACCAGGAATTCCCCTCACGGTGGCGCGGTGTTTCCTCTACTCCTCCTCCTCCTCCTCCAATCCCACCCCCGTCCTTTCTTAGAAATTTTTTTCTCTCTTTTGTGTCAAAAAGAAACAAGAAGAAGAAGAAGAAGAAGAAGAAGAAAAAAAAATACATTCCTCCTGTTTCCTCTCCCACTGGGCTAGCTTTTGTTTATTTTTACGAAAAAAAAAAATCTGATATGAAAGAAAAATAATTGGCCTTCTTCAAGCACCTGTCACTGCATTAATTCAATTCAATTTTTTTCTCATTAATACATACATTTCTTTTCTACGCATTCGTTCATTTATTCTTCCATTATGATCCCTACATCAACTGCATCAACCCGTGTGTCATTCTGTTGAATTATTCTTTTTGGCAAGCATTCATCCACGTATTCTAAACTGCGATTTCTTATCTACGGTTTATATATTTTTTGTAACAGTTGATTGCTTGATCTTTTCTCATTCTGTAATTCCTTTAGATTTGTGGTATTCTTTATAAGTTTTCTTCTGGCGGTTGGACCTCCCATTTGTCCCCGATCTGTCTCTCGCTTGAATAAAATCGTCCGGTATTAAGCAAAATGAATTTTGTAAATTGTGTCAACATGATTAGACCAAAACGTTTAACCCTGAGGGCCCACTGCAGAATCACCGGCCTATACCTTGTAGAACGATGCAGCCTTTACGATTTCCTACAGTGGCTCAGTCTGACTTAATAAGGTAGTAAGGCTGGCGCTGAGTGTACGGGCAGCATCCAAAGCGTTGGAATTGGATTAGAATATGAGGTAGGGTAGTCATGGGCCTGTTTCAGTGGATTTAAATAATCAGTCAATCATCCCTTCAATCAACCAACCCACCATTCAGCCTCTTATCTGCTTCCTCAAGCAGGTGATTGGTGGATGCTCGTACGCGAATAGTAAGTGGTCAATATGGCTACGCCAACAACACCCACCCACCCAGTCTCGCCCCCCAACCTCTCTCTTTCCTACCTCTCGAAGATGCCATGGACAGAACCGTTTCAAACAATCCAGTCTGGAGCACACGTCTCTCACCTGTAGTTACGGGAGGGGGAGGTGAAGGGAGGGCGTGTGTGAAAATATCACGACAGGGCACAACCGCACACACCCTTCTCTTCCGTGTTTCAGGACCGAAATGAACTACCCCCAACCCCCTTCCCCCTACGAATGCTTGAATTCCTCTTCGTGCTGGTGGCAGACTCTTCAATCAAAACTATCTGACGGTAGCGAAGCTGCGTAGTATTACCCAAAGGTCATAAGCGAACGATATTGATCTAGGAGAGAACAATTACTGTGGTGGGAGAAGGGGTGGGGTGAGAGAGGGGGTAGGGTGGGGTAGGGGTGTGGTATTTTTTTTTTTTTTTTTTTTTTTTTTTTTTTTTTTTTTTTTTTTTTTTTTGGTGTATGCCTGTAGGGGAAGGGGAGGTTTGGAGGAGGGGGTAGGAGGGAGAGAGGTAAAAGAGGGGTAAGGGAGTGGTATCTATCCCACAGCCCTATAGCGTCTGGCAACGGTTTCTCTCGGAAGAAACTTTGTACCGTTGTGTTGGCATGGGATTGTTTCTGTCATCAGCTTGAAGTTGGAGCAGTGGAGCAATCAAAATTTTGCAATTTGCCACCTCCCCTTGGGAGAAAAGCTGGAGAAAATACAGCCACGCTTGATAGAGAGAAGTCCGGGGTCTGAGGCTGAGTTCCAGGCCCTTGGGGTAGCACTTCAGGATGGAGGCCATTATCATTGTCATTGGTATTATATATATATATATATATATATATATAGATATATGTGTATATATATTCATATGTCTTTATATTTATATATATATATATATATATATATATATATATATATATATATATATATATATATATATATATTATCATTATTTGTTTATTTATTTATTTAATTTTTTTCTTTTGAGGTGATAAATGAATGCTCTCCGCATGTGTAGTAAAGGTACGTCCTTAGTGGTCTGGCTTCGTTAGAGAAAGTCTCCATGGGGTGCACGCGTGTGTAAATGTTAGCAGAAGTCGAACGCATCACCATGTAAGGTTTAGAGCTAGACAAAGGGGGGCATGGCCTTAAAAGGGAAAATGGGATCAAATGTATTGGAAGTAAGAAAGCTGCTTTGTGCATCTTTATCAAAAGGTCATCAAAGACCCCTTTTTATCTATTCGTTAATTTATTAAAGAAAAAAATAGTGCTCCAGGGCTAGAAGTGGCGTATATGTATGTGTGCGTATCTTTCCCAGTGAAAATTTTACCTGACATATTACATTGACGGACATTATTTGATAATATTGAAATGGTATTGGAAATGATGATGAATAAAAAAAAAAAGGATAATTAGAAAAGAAGCATAACAATAGAATCTCTACATATAGCTAATTATAACAACACAAACAAAAGAACTGGAGTCTTAAAATGTGCAAAAGTCACAGACGTTTATGCCCTCGATGAGTGTAATTCCGTACCAGGCACCAGACCACCTGACTAAATGTCACATATCTTTACAAAGGATTACAAAGGCGGAGCATGCCGACAGGAGACCTTTTGGTCCATATCTAGGTCGGATGTGAAAAAAATCATAATAATAATAAAATGATAAATAAAAACGATAATAATGTAAATAACAAATAAAATACATAAATAAATGCTTAGGTATAGTTAAATAATAAACAAACGGGTAAACAGTAAATAATAATAAATTGACATATAACTAGTAATAAATGAAAATCAGACAGACAAATGATAACAAAACAAAAGCAAATAATAACCCACCCCATCAAGTTCTTTGTTTTGTTTTTATTCATTAATCTATTTTATTTTTTTCTGCCATTATTATTATTTTTCACTTTTGCTTTTACTATTATTGTGTTTTTATTAACGTTTTTATTACCACTGCTATGTGCTAGCAATATTGTTTATTATTGTTTTTCATTCTAATTAGGATTTATTCTATTGTTTATATTTTTAGTTATTACTCAGACACTACTTCTATGAGTTTTCATCATTGTTTTTCTCCTTTGTGTGTGTATATATATATATATATATATATATATATATATATATATATATATAAATAATGCGTGTGTGTGTGTGTGTGTGTGTGTGTGTGTGTGTGTGTGTGTGTGTGTGTGTGTGTGTGTGTGTGTGTGTGTGTGTGTGTGTGTGTGTGTGTGTGTGTGTGTGTGTGTGTGTGTTTGTGTACACACTGATCGGGTGGCCTGCCTGTGCAAGTTGATATCGGGCAACCAGTGGCCTCTTTCCAAGCAAGCCCGTTGCACACATCTACCACAGCAGAGCTGCACCTTCCTGTATCCGAGACCTGCGTGGCCTCGGATACAGACCTTTCTATAGCGACCCGGTGTTGATATAGAATTTTTTTTCTTGTGTGCAAATGAAAGACGAGAAGGAGACGGAGGCCCAAAATAGACGAGGAAATGCGATATTTTCAGAAATAAATCGGAATCAAAGGCAAGGAACGTAAGAGAAAGGCGATATGAATGAGAATAAAGCGAGAGTGTAAACGAAGAGAAAACGAGAGGGGCAAAAGTGCAGCCGCCGCTTGATCAACAGCTCGCATCAAAGGCGGGGCGAAGGAAAAAGGAAATAAAAGAAAATTGATGAAAGGGACAAGAGGGGATGCGAGGGGGAAGATCCTCGGCGAACGGCGAAGGCCTGCGCGGACCCACGGTGGGGGAAGGAAGGAGGGAAGAAAGGAAGAAAAGAAGGAACAATGGAAGGAAGGAAAGAAGGAGGAAGGAAGGAGCGATAGAAGGAGGGAAGAAAGGAAAGAAGGAAGGAGGGAACGAGAAAAGGATGAAAGGAAGGAACGAGAGAAGGATGAAATGAAGGAACGAAGGAAGGAAGGAAGGAAAAAAAGATGGAGGAAAGGATTGGAAAAAAGGAAGGAAAAAAAGATGGAGGAAAGGATTGGAAAAAAGGAAGGAAAAAAAGATGGAGGAAAGGATTGGAAAAAAGGAAGGAACGATGGAAGGATGGAACGAAGGAACAAAGAAACAAAGGAAAGAAAATTGAAGTGAAGGATAGGAAAGACGGAAGGAAGGAAAGGTGCAATGTTAAAGAAGTTGCCTTTTGATGAGGTCAATCTCCCGGTCCAAGAATCTAGGACTACAAATCCTAAAAGCTCTCAAGGAAAGTCCGGAAGCAACACTTTTCTTGACTTTGTCGGGATGGAAGAGTCTTGCCTCCGGCCTTTTCCTGAGAGCTTTTAGGATTTGTAGTCCTAGATTCTTGGACCGGGAGACTGACCTCATCAAAAGGCAACTTTTGAATTTGGCATACCCGTCCTGGTTCCTGGATCAAGCCCTCAGCAAGGCTAGAGCCAGCCACCTTAAAAATTCAGTTCTCACCACACAACCCTCTTTCAAAGATGTTTTAAAAATCCCCTATTGTAACTCCATCAGTCCTTCTTTTAAATTAATTCCCAACAAGCGTCTCACAGTTGCCTACCATTACCCTAACACTGTACACAAACAAATTGTTAATGTTCATCAAAGGTTAAAGGGAAATGAGGCCCCAGGAGTGTATAGCCTTCCTTGTAAAGATTGTGATTTAGTGTACCTTGGTCAGACCGGAAGGGATCTTAACACCAGGTTAATGGAGCACAAAAGATCCATTAGGTATGCCCAGGAAAATTCCGCTGTGTTCCAACACGTCAGTACCAAAAATCACAGTCTTGACTGGGACAAGGCCAAAATTTTGTTTAAGTCCAACTGTAGTTTTAGAAGAAAAATTGTTGAATCAGCCTTAATCGAAGAATGTCCGAACTTGAACATCTCCAAAGGTCAATGGTCCCCGTACATAATCTCACGGCTAGCTGTGAGCCGTTTGGTTAAGAATTATCACCCTCCTGACCCCGCTTCCCGCTCGCTTCACTTCTAACCTCACACCTCCACCCACACATCCCCTCACCTCTGACTCCGCCCTGCGTGACGGATTGTCCTGTTTTAACTCTGCGTGTTCCCCTTGTACTCACATCTCAATTGTACTTATGTCTCTGCAAATTCTTGTAATCTGTACTTTCCTGAAGAGGGCTATAGCTATAAGCCGAAATATAGAAGTTACACTTTCTTCTAAAGTTTCCTTTTATTCGGACTGTGGGTTCTTCGTTATTAATATATACTATATATATATACATATATGTATATATATATTATATATATGTACATATATATATATATATATATATATATATACATATATATGCTTATATATTCATATATGTATATATATTCATATATTCTCTTGTTGACAGACGAGATTAAATGATATTGCTGTTTCTGCATTATTTATCTTTTTGTTAAGAACTTCAATTTCTCTTGCTAATTTGCGGTGTTGGACTGATAGTTTGCTGAGTAGCTGTCCGTATGAGGTTGCAACGTTTCGGTCTTCTCTGTAGACCATCTTCAGGCTAATTGTTTGGATGTGTGTGTGTGTGATGTTTATATACTATTTTATTTCTGATTGTTTGGGTGGTGTCGTGTGAAGCGATCATCCTGATTGGCTGCTGCGTAGTCATCAGGAATCACTGGGAGAGGTGAGGTCAGGTCCGCTTGTGGGATGGGAGAATCTGGAGGTCTATACTATGTATGTTCATGGTTGGTTTTAATTCTGCTATATAGATTGCTTCAATAAATGCTAATCTGCGGGAGTCTCTTTCTCTGTCTATTATTACTGTTCCTTCTTCTAAGTTTTGACGGGTGAGGGAAGTATTATGTTTGGTGTTATAGTGATTCTTTATGGATCCCTGTTGTAGGTGGCAGGTCAAACGTCTTGTAAGTTTAGTCCTCGTCATTCCAATGTATGTTTGAGACCCACAGTTCTCAATGGTACAGTTATGTTGGTAAATGACGTGATTATCTTGTAAAAAACGATGTCGATTTGGGAGGGCGGTTTCTCAGTAAAAGTTGTGACGTTTTTCGGGTCTTGTAGTATATGGTCAGTGATATTTTGTCTTCTGGGTCAGTGGGCTTGACGTGTTTTGTAATTATGTCCTTAATGACTTTTTCATCTGTCTTATATTCTGATGACATGTAATTTCTGTAATATATGTTTATGTTTTCTTGTTTTTGTGTGGTAGGTTTGTTAGAATACCAGTTGTTGATGGCCCGTTTTGTTGCTTCGTTAATTAACTTGTTACTATACCCATTGTTAATAAGGACTTGGGTAAGTCTTTCCAGTTCAGTGTGTGTATCTTTCCATGTAGAGCAGTGTGATATGGCGCGTCGTATGTATGCGTTGATAGTGGAGTTTAAATATCGTTGAGGGCATTCACTTTTACCATTAAGACATAGGTTTTTGTTGCTAGGTTTTACGTATACTGATGTGGTGTACTTGTTGTTATGACTGGTTACTAAGACATCGAGGAAGGGCAAACGTCCGTTGTTCGATTCTTCGAACGTAAAATTAAGGCCGGAAGTTCTATAAGTTGTTCTCTGAGTCTTTGGAGTTCTTGAATATCTTTGACTCTAACGAAAATGTCATCTATATAGCGGCAATAAATGGATGGTCGGTTGGTGGCGAGTGTGAGCTTCTCTATGGTTCCCATGAAAAAATTTGCGAAAAGGACTCCTAAGGGGCTTCCCATGGCGACTCCATCTATTTGTTTGTACATATTACCGCGTGGACATGTGAAGGGGGCTTCTTTAGTACAGATCTCTAAAAGGGTGCGTAAGGAAGCTTCTGGAATGTTCAGTGTCGGTGTGTTGTCGCATCGATAGACTCTATCTAGGATGAAATGTATTGTTCTGTCGACGTCGATGTTTGTGAATAAACTTTCCACGTCCAGCGATGCTATAATGTGATTTTCTGCGGGAGGGGCATTTGCTAGGATTTCTAGGAATTCTTGGGCTGATGTCAGAGCGTAATCCGTGGGTACGTATGGGGTGAGAATTTCGTTCAGTCTTTTGGCTACTGAATAAGTCGCTGTGGGAATTTGGGAGATGATAGGACGAATGGGGTTGTTGGGCTTGTGCGTTTTTACGTTTCCAAAAGCGTGGCCAGGGGAGTAGTCCCCTGTTAATTTGCTAAAGTGTGGGCTGGACGATGAGGCGTTGATGGTATCTATTACATTGTTGATTTTCTTTTTTATCTGTTCCGTGGGATTACGAGTGATTTTTGTGAACTTGGAGGTGTCAGTTAGAATGTTGTCCATTTTTGTGAGGTATTCTTGTTTGGAGATTATGGTAAAGGCTGCGGTCTTGTCGGCTCTTCTGATAGCAATGTCCTCGTTTTCACGGAGTTGTTTGGCTGCTTGAATATGTCTTTTATGTACTAAATTGCTTTGGAAATTGCCTCTGGTTTTGGATGCTTCTGCAATGAGTGTTGCTTGGAGGTCCGTGGAAACGGTAACTTTCTTTTATTTTTCCAAGGACATAATTACAAAACACGTCAAGCCCACTGACCCAGAAGACAAAATATCACTGACCATATACTACAAGACCCGAAAAACGTCACAACTTTTACTGAGAAACCGCCCTCCCAAATCGACATCGTCTTTACAAGATAATCACGTCATTTACCAACATAACTGTACCATTGAGAACTGTGGGTCTCAAACATACATTGGAATGACGAGGACTAAACTTACAAGACGTTTGACCTGCCACCTACAACAGGGATCCATAAAGAATCACTATAACACCAAACATAATACTTCCCTCACCCGTCAAAACTTAGAAGAAGGAACAGTAATAATAGACAGAGAAAGATTAAAACCAACCATGAACATACATAGTATAGACCTCCAGATTCTCCCATCCCACAAGCGGACCTGACCTCACCTCTAGAAAATATTCTTCCTGG
>NC_134809.1:40107808-40117808 GCF_046742065.1 Oratosquilla oratoria
CTATTGATGCGTCATTGTTAGAAAGCTTATATGCTTTGAGGCAATTTTAGTTTGAAAAATAATCATGTTTACCGCAGAGAAATATCTAATTATATGTATATAAGGCATTTGTTTGTTTATTGTATCTATTTGTTGAATATATCGTAGTGACAAAATATTAATGGGATAAAAGGCATAACAGAGAGGATGTGTGGAAGGCAATAATGAATGCGTAAATAAACAAAATAAACAAAGTAAAAATAAAGAAATGCACATATATATTCATGTATATAAACATAGATAAATACATGAATAAATAGATACATAGACACATAAACAAACACTACTTGCGACGGAGGTTGTGATGGTGTTTCGAGCCCTGCTACCGACGAATTGATCCATGGACATGGTTAATTAAATTCCCCGCTATTCCCCGCTATAAAGTCCTCTGTAAAGGGGCACCGTTGTAATCTCCTAATAAGGGGATTGTCGTGACGTTAAACGGTATCGTAAATGCATATATGAGTGAATATATATATATATATATATATATATATATATTATATATATATATATATATATTATATATATATATACATTATATACATACATATGTATATATATACATAAATATATATATATATATACATATATATATAAATATACATATATATAAATATATACATATACATATATATGCATATATATATCATATATATATATACATATATATATATATATATGTATACATATATATATATATATATATATATATATATATATGTGTGTGTGTGTGTGTGTGTGTGTGTGTGTGTGTGTGTGTGTGTGTGTGTGTGTGTGTGTGTGTGTGTGTGTGTGTGTGTGTGTGTGTGTGTGTGAATAAATTTGTATAGAAATACATAAACAAATAAAATGATAAATAGATACATTGAAAATAAATTAATGTATGGAAATTAGTAAAAACGTGAATGAATATATAAATAATTAGATAACCAAATAAGTAATATACATACACACAAAGACACACAAACACACACGCACACATACTTTTTTATATACTTTCGAGCGATTAAAAATGTCTTTCTTCGTCCCCGGCAGACTCTTCGAAGTCATCGCCGAGGTCGCCCCGTTCGCCGAGGTCCCCTCGGAGCAACAAGAGCTCCTCCCCGCTGAGCCCTCGCTGGAACTCGTGGGTACCTCCAGGGGCCCACCACCTCCCCTTCTCCCATCACCACCACCACCACCACCACCACAGCTACCACGGTCACCACAGCAGCCACCACGGCGGCGGGGGCGGCGGGGGCAACCACCCGCATTGCCCAAGGCATTGCCCCAAGGCACTCGAGACAGTAAGTGGCGCCTTTTGACTCCATATCAATACATTAATAGTTGGCCGAAATTGTTGTTGACAAAGAACATAAATAGGTAAATAAATAGATAAATAAATAGATATATAATGAATAAATAAATAAATAAATAATAAATAATAAACAATGAATGAATAATAAATAAATAAATAAATAGATGAATAAATAGATAAATTTAGATAAATAAATTTGAATAAATTAGATAACCAAATTAATTAACAAATAAATAATCGAATAAATAGATATATGAATAAGTAGATAAACAAATAGATAAATAAACAAATAAATACATAAATGGATAAGTAAATAAATGAATCACAAATGAATTCAATGTATTTTACCGTCTTGTGAATGGACGGAAAAAGGATGGGGGGAAAAGGAGGAGAAGTGAGGAGGGAAGCGGGGGGTGGGGGGTAGTGGAATTCCGAGCCTAAATGGTGTTCTTAGTAAGCTAGGGCGGAGTGGAGTGAGGAAGAAGTCTCCGTAGATGGAGGAGGCGGAGAGTCCGACGTTGTTGCAACAAGTTGACAAAGGAAAAATGGAGTTAAAAGGACATGACTGTGGAGGGAGGGGGCGAAGGAAACTGGGATGGGGACACGGGGTCGTGTATGCTGGGGTGGGGGGGTTAAGGTGCTATACGATGGGGGAAGAAAGGAGACAGACCAAAGTAAAAGGCAGACCAATAGGAGAGGAGGGAGGGAGGGAAGGAGGGAGGGAAGGGAGGGAAGGGGTAGAGAGAAAAGAAAGAGAGAGACAGAGAGAGAGAGAGAGAGAGAGAGAGAGAGAGGGGGGGAGAGAAGGAGGGATATATATATATATATATATTATATACATATATATATATACAGTATATGTATATATGTATATACATATATATATATATATATATATATACACACACACATATATATATATATACATATATGTATATATATGTATATATATATATATATATATATATATATATATATAGAGAGAGAGAGAGAGAGAGAGAAAGTTATATATAGAGAGAGAGACAGAGAACGTTACGTTAGGTAGTTGCCTATATGTCGCCAGTTGTTACATACAGGTGCCCAGGGGTCAGCTCACCTCTAACAGTCTGTCTCAGACTGAGTCATCCTGTCTGTAGCCGGGCAATTTACTGTAGGACTAGAGGTGGGGTAACAACTAATCTGATCATTCCAGAAATAATACTAAACGTGAAGTTTAAAAAATATATTGACATGTATAAACAGAAAACAAAGGTTCATATATACATGAGGGTCTACTAACACATAAGAGAATGGAATATATGGTTCGGATAGACCAAAAACAACATGTAGTATATAATAATTAGATAATCAGAACAAGACACTGATTAAGAAAAAATGTTATATGATTGGTCTTTTCAAACAAGTCTTCTCATTGGTCTAACCTTACCAGAGTTAGGTCTTGTCATGAGAATGGATTCGTGGGAAATGAACCGGAAATTGTATATGTGATATATACAGCCGGAAGTTGCATATGTGACAACAAGGAGCGAGAGGAACTAATTAGTTCCAGAAATCCGGCTCTGACGTCACATAGTCAATCTGCCGTTCCCTCGTTTGAATACACATACGAGCCGACCTGAAGTGTGCGACAAAGCGCTTCGGACTAACCACTCTGGAAAAAGCCGGTTTTGATGTCACTGAACATACAATTACAAATATTAAAATATTGTACATAATAGAGACATAAGGACTTACGCAGGTGATTGAGATGTGAAAAAGAATAATTTATTCATACATATGATAACGTAACAATTAAATTACGTTACAAAATTGAGAGGAGAAACAGATAGACAGACAGAAAGAGAGAAAGAAAGAGAGAGAGAGAGAGAGAGAGAGAGAGAGAGAGAGAGAGAGAGAGAGAGAGAGAGAGAGAGAGAGAGAGAGAGAGAGAGAGAGAAAGAGAGAGAGAGAGAGGGAGAGAGAGAGAGAGAGAACTAAATCAAGAAGCTTCTTGAAAGATGACCAGTCCTTTATTGAAAAAGAAATCTCTCATCTTATATCTGAAGGGGTCACTGAACCCAGTTCATCACCATAGTATGCCCAAATTGTTGTTGTCAAGAATTTTTTACGTGGACAGATCTTGCTAACTACAATGTATTTTCTATCTTTGACCTGAAAAGTGCATATCATCAAATTCCACTAAAAGAAGTTAACCAGGAAATATACGGCATTCGAAGCAAATGGACAACTTTACCATACTCTTTGGTAATACAAAAGTTCTTGCTGTGTAAAAAAAAATAATAATAGAAATAGGAAAAATGAAATAAAAAAGACGAATAAACTTGTGGAAGAAGAAAATCCCAAAGACCCGTTTCCATACCTAGATAATATCACTTTTACTAGCTATACTCAAGTAGAGTATGATGAAAATTACAATTTTTTTATTGAAGTTGTCATCCGTCTGAAACTAACACTTAATGAAGCGAAAACCAACAAGTCTGTGTCCTCGACTAACATTTTTGGTTACTTGGTTGGTAATGAGTCTATAAAGCCTGAACTTGAGAAACATCTTCAAGAACTCCCACCCCCAACAAATCTCGCATCCCTGCGTGGAGCCCAAGTGAATACTAGATTTCTCAGGCAAAAGTAAGCATCTGGTTAACACTAAAGCACTTCCTCTACACGGATCTGCCTTAACAGCCATCACGCTCAACAAGAAACAACCAGATACTGACACTCTACAATCAGTAGATGAGAACTTATCTTTTGTAGTTGAATGAGATGCCTCTGAAATGGCCATATCTGCCGTATTGAACCAAGATGGTCGTCTCATGGTATTCATGTCAAGAGCTCTACAAGGTGGTGAAGTGTACTATCCCCCTGTCGAAAAGGGGCAATGCGTAAGTGCGTAAATGGTCTCACCTTATTCGACATTACTTCATATTGGTCACTGATCAACGGTCCGTGGCCTTTATGGTTGATAATTGGAAACGGACGAAGGTTAAGTACAACAACATACAGGGATGGAGAATGGAACTAGCGTATTTCACTTATACTATTCAGTACCGACCTGGTAAGAATGACTTGGTTCTTGACACTTTAACTCAGGCCACTTTAACTCAGGCTTTCTGTTGCTCAACAATACCATAATCAACATTAACTGATATTCACATAGGACTGTGTAATCCTGGAATAACTCGCTTGCTGCACATGTTCTACCTGTAAGATCTGTGCAAAACTAAAGTCACAATTCTATCATTCAACGGATGGGACACTCATTAAGGCTATGCAACCAATGGAGCAACTGAGCATTGATTTCACGTAACAAGTATGTGCTCACGATAGTTGACGAATACTCTCGTTTCCTATTTGCTTTTCCATGTCCAGATATGCACACAACTGTAATAAATAGCTTACAGCAGATATTTGCTTTTTGTGATATGACAAGTTTCATTCACTCTTATCGGGGTCTTTCTTTTATGTCTCATGAGCTCAAGACCTTTCTCTCTCAAAAGGGGATAGCAACAAGCCGGACTATCCCATACTACCCAGTTGGTAATGGACAAGTAGAGAGGTACAACGCTATCATTTGGAAGGCTGTCAAACTTGCTCTAAAGTCACACAATCTTCCAGATCAGTGCTGGGAGATTTTACTCCTTGATGCCTTGCAGTCAGTAAGATCACTTCTGTCGACGTCTACTAACACAACCCCGCAAGAACGATTGAACAGATTCCAGCGACGTTCAGCTACTGGTAACTCCCTACCATCGTGGCTGACAATTCGAGGGCCAGTACCTCTCAGGAGATTTGTTAGGCATATCAAAAACGAACCCTTAGTAGGTCAGGTCGAACTAACCGAGATGAACCCAACGTATGCTCATGATATACAAGTATACCTCGATGAGCACGGGTCAAAAGTGTCTCTCGGAGACCTAAGGCACCATACCGTAAATCAACGGCATCTCCTATCGACAAACGAAATATAATTCATACTGAAAGTGTCTATACCCCAAGAAAAGACACTGTCCATGCTAAAACATCGGTCAGCCCGATACCTTTCCCTACTGAGTCAAATAAAGAAAGTCAACCTTCATTATCTTGAGAAGATTTTCTCGTATATCAAAGCCCCACTGACTGCTATGGCTCTTAGTTATCTAGGCGGAAAGAAATGATGTGAATTTTGCCCTGTTTATGGTTATTACCCTAATTTTCAATTAACAGTGTGTACCTTACTGTTTTTTTGTTTTGTTTTTTGTTTATGGTAATTCTCATTGTTATTTCAGGGTTATATTGTGGAGAGAGAGAGAGAGAGAGAGAGAGAGAGAGAGAGAGAGAGAGAGAGAGAGAGAGAGAGAGAGAGAGAGAGAGAGAGAGAGACAGAGAGAGATAGATAGATAGATAGAGAGAGAGAGAGAGAGAGAGAGAGAGAGAGAGAGAGAGAGAGAGAGAGAGAGAGAGAGAGAGAGAGAGAGAGAGAGAGAGAGAGAGAGAGAGATATGGTGGGGGCAATATTGCAACGAAGATATGAAATCAGAGTTGTTAGGGAGAGATTTAAACTCGTAAATGGAAGGCGGGAGGATTGAAAGAAAATCCTGGAGGACAGAAGGAGGAGAGGGTAGAATCAAGGAATGGAGTAAAAAGGAAAGAAGAAAGGAAGAAACGTATAAAGAAAAGAAAGAAGGAAGAAAGGAAAGGAAAGGAGGAAGGGAGGAAAAGAGGATGTGAGGCAGATAGAAAAGGAGTCCTTGGCAAGAAGGAAGGATGTGTAGATGAATGAGGATCTGGCAAAGAAATGGGGATGGGGGTGGGGGGTGGGGGATGGAACGGAACAAAGTGAGAATCTTCAGTGAAGGGAGGACGTAGAACGAGGTGAAGGGAGACCTTAGGACACAGAGAAGGGACTCCCGAGGAAGAAGGAAGGGAGGGACTAGAAGGGAGTGAGGACTCTGAGGGAAGGTGGGAGTTGGTGTAGGGGGGGGCGGGTATGGGGGGATGAGAGGTAATCCATCTGCCACACGTGGGGAAGGGACAACGCCCACTAGACGGAGGAAGAACACGTGACCACCGCTGAGATTCTATCTCCCTCTCTCTCTCTCTCTCTCTCTCTCTCTCTCTCTCTCTCTCTCTCTCTCTCTCTCTCTCTCTCTCTCTCTCTCTCTCTCTCTCTCTCCCTCATCTCTCTTGCTCTCTCTTTCTCTCCCTCTCCATCCCCCCTTCTCTCTCTCTCTCTCTCTCTCTCTCTCTCTCTCTCTCTCTCTCTCTCTCTCTCTCTCTCTCTCTCTCTCTCTCTCTATCTATCTATCTATTTATCAATCAATCTATCTCTCCCCCTCCATCCCCCTCTCTCTCCCTCCCTCTCTCTCTCTCTCTCTCTCTCTCTCTCTCTCTCTCTCTCTCTCTCTCTCTCTCTCTCTCTCTCTCTCTCTCTCACCTGAAGAGGAGAAGGGGGCACTTGCAGCTTCAGAAGAGGAGGGGGGGTGCAAATGCTTCATGGCAGGAACAAAGACCCAGTAAACAGAGAGACGGACAGACAGACAAAGATGAATAGAGAGAGAGAGAGAGAGAGAGAGAGAGAGAGAGAGAGAGAGAGAGAGAGAGAGAGAGAGAGAGAGAGAGAGAGAGACAGACAGATAGACAGACAGAGATAGACACAGACAGACAGACAGACAGACAGACAGACAGACAGACAGACAGACAGACAGACAGACAGACAGACAGACAGACAGACAGACAGTATTTCGTGATTCGATGGACTTTGTCACTGGCGCACCTGGACAGCCGTCCACTTCTTTTTCGAGAACGACGAGGAAAGGCGTCTCACCTTCGTGGATGTCCTTACTGACATCGGAGATCCTTCCCTTAAAGCCGCCGTATACTTCAAGCTTGCTCCGCAGTGTGGTTGCCGCCTTCCCACATGGAGGCTCTGACCTGAACCAGCAGCAGGTTTTCCCATTGCTATGACTGCGAGAGACGTCCCTCATCAACTCAACACACTCAAGAACACCTCTGCATAAAATCCATCCGAGTGACTCCGCCACCACGTTAAAAGAGAATTCTTGGGTCACCTGAAGAACTGTCACCCCAACATTCGGCAGGGTGATAATTCTTCAGGTGGGCTATTTTGGGGTGACAACTCTTCAGGTGGGCTATCCTGGGGTGACGATTCCTAACCTAAAATAACCTAACATATCCTAACCTTACTTATCCTAACCTTACTTAACCTAACCTAAGAGAGCCTAACTTAACCTAATTTAACCTAACCTAACTTAACCTAACCTAATTTAACCTATCCTAAGTCAACTTTACCTAACTTACCCTAACTTAACCTAACTTAATCTAACCTAACGTAACCAAACTTAGCTTGACCCAACTTGACCAAACTTAACCTAAGCTAAACTACCTCAACTGGGGTGGCGATTCTTTAGGTATTGTTGGTTGGGGTGACAATTCTTCAGGTGGGCTATCCTGGGGTGATAATTCTTGAGTTGGACTTTCTGAGGTGACAATGAGAAGTTCTCCGCCGCAACAGGTTTGCAGACTGAGGTCCTTTGCGAAGACCAACCCTCTCATACTACGCGTAAAACAGTCATCCCCTTGTAGCGGAGCCCCATGAGCCGACCAACGTGTTACTCTCCGCTTCTAAATGCCTCTGTCTTCGTCGAGATGACTAGGATCTTCAAGTACAAGACGGGTGTCATACCATCACATACAAGGCACCTTTCATGATCGTGATTACCAGAAAAACAAGTCAAGAATTCCTCTTCAGAAATTTTTGAATAACACTAAAAATCTAGAAAATTACCGACTTATCACAAATTTGCAATAGCAGAAGGAGGAGAAGTTGAAAGACCTAAATATGGTCTCCACAGGCAAATCCAAGATAACACCGTCTTTGTTATGTACTCGCTCGCAGCAGGAAACCCAGGAGCGTCAAGCTGTTCATGTAATATATAACCACGTAGAAACTTTACATAATTCCTCCAATGAAGAAGTTTTAATCACAGGAAAGCTTATTGGGTCGCGGAAACATAATAATAATTGTTAAACAGAATTCTTTTTGCAAAACACACACACACACACACACACACACACACACACACACACACACACACACACACACACACACACACACACACACAAACACACATATATATATGTATTATATATTTATATATATATATCATATATATATATGTATATATATATATGCATATATATACATATATATATATATATTGTATATATATATACATATATATATATATATATATATATATATATATATATATATATATATATATATATATATACACGTATTTTAGGAAGACTGCAAATGATATGTTTAAAAGATAGAAACGGAGAGATCATTAAAAACGGAGAATGGTAAAAAGAGTAGAAGAATTTTACCAAGAGCTTTACTCGTCGAAGACCGTAGTTGAGTCAGTAAATTCATCTGTAGACGTTAGTAGTGTACCAGAGATTACAAACAAAGAAGTAGAATTTGCTCTAAAAATATGAAACGAGGAAAAACACCTGGGGAAGATGGTATATCGATAGATCTCTTGAAAGACGCAGGGAAAGAAGTTCATATTAAGTTAGCTCAGTTGTACACCCAGTGCTTACGTCAAGAAAGCGTTCCTGAATCGTGGTGCAATGCTATAGTGATTTTGCTTCATAAAAAAGGAGACCAGAAGGACCTTAGTAACTATCGACCATCTAGTTTGCTATCAAATGTGTATAAAGTATTCTCCAAGATCCTTACAAATAGACTAAGTCATGGTTTAGATGGAAACCAACCGAGAGAACAAGCAGGCTTTAGGAGCGGATATTAGACTCTAGACCATTTGCAGGCGATCAACCAACTAATCGAGAGAACGACAGAATACAATATACCTCTGTGTTTAGCTTTTGTAGATTACGAGAAGGCCTTTGACTCGGTAGAACAAATAGCAATACTAAACTCGCTACGCATCAGGATACAAACAAACAGATCGTAAAAGTTTTAGAGAAGATTCATGTGAAAGGTACCGCTATAATTCGACTACATAAAGATACAAAAAAGATCAAGATCAAGAAAGGAGTGCGGCAAGGCTATCCAATTTTACCCAAATTATTTACAGATTGCCTGGAAGAGATTTTCAGAATACTGAGTTGGGAAGAGAAGGGGTTAAAGATTAATGGCGAATATTTGATCCATCTAATATTTGCGGATAACATTATTATTACTTTAGAAAGAGCAGAAGACTTGTAAAATATGCTGAGTGATCTGAACAAGGAAAGTCTCAAAGTAGGTTTAGAAATAAATAAGAGTAAAACCAAAGTAATGTTTAACACGAAAGTTCAAAGTAAAAATATTATAATTGATTGTGAAAGTCTTGAAGAAGTTGAAGAGTATAATTATTTAGGCCAGATGGTAAAAGTGACAAAAGATCAAGAAAATTAAATAAAATGACGTGTTACAATTGGCGGAAAAGTGTTTGGTAAGTATAACAAAATCCTGAGAGGCCTACCTTTATGTTTAAAACGTAAAGCTTACAACCAATGCATTCTGCTATCAATACTCTACGGGTTTGAGACTTGGAAACTGACGAAGGCGATGGAAACGAAGCTAAGGACTGCACAGAGGAGAATGGAGAGAGCAATGATGGGAATAACGCTGAGAGACCGAAAGAGTGTAAGTTG
>NC_134809.1:40122808-40130308 GCF_046742065.1 Oratosquilla oratoria
GATAACGAGTTTCGTAAGTTGAGTAAAATTTCAATATGTTTTGATTCATTTGTTTATTGTAGATTTGGTGCATAACAATGGCAGTTTTGTACTTTATTAAGTCCATGAATTTCAGTAGATTTAGTTTTTTAAATAAATTATTTGTATGTTCTAAACGACCTACATTGCAGATTATACGCAGTGCCTTTTTTTGTGAGGTAATTATGCGTTGAAGATTAGTTTGATAAGTATTACCCCAAATTTCTGAACAGTAGTTTAGGTATGGTAGTAGTAGACTACAGTAAATGGTACGTAGGGTATTTTCATTAAGGATATTTCTCATTTTATTCATTATTCCTAAAGTTTTGGACATCTTATTTATCACGCAATTTATATGATGTTTCCAATTAAGTTGATCGTCTAAATACACGCCTATGAATTTACTGACGGACGCTTTTTCAATAATTTCGTTGTTTATTTTGATCGGCTTAGTGCTTTCATTATTTTTGTAGAAAAGCAGGTAGTTAGTTTTTGATACATTTAAGGATAGTTTATTGGCTGAAAACCAGTTAGATAGCTGACATAATCCTTCATTGTCTTGATCAGTCTGTCGGAATTTATATCGGCGCATAGAATGGTGGTATCGTCGGCGAACAGTATAAATTTCATAAGGTTGGATACATTTGTAATGTCATTAATGTATAGTAAGAATAGTTTGGGCCCTAGAACTGAACCTTGAGGTACTCCGCATGTAACTGGTAGAATATGTGATCTTTCTTCCTCAATGACTACATATTGTTTCCTGTTTTTTAGATAACTTTTTAACCAATCATTAACCTTACCTCTTAGTCCATAGTATTCGGCCTTTCGAATTATGATTTTATGATTTACTGTGTCAAATGCCTTTTTTAGATCAATAAATATGCCGGCTGTCTTTTTCTTTTGTTCTATATTGTTAGTTATCTCTTCAATTAATTCCATTACTGCTGACAATCCATGTGAACAAGTTGTATAGACACAGTAAAGGAAACATGGACTGGAGGTGAAGCTTCATCTCCAGTCCATGTTTCCTTTACCGTCCATTACTGCTGTTGACGATGAAAGATTTCGTTGAAATCCATATTGGCTATGGTAAATGACGTCATTTTTTGTTTAGAAATGAGTCAAGGCGAATTGTGAATAACTTCTCAAGAATTTTGGAAAACTGTGGTAATAGCGAAATTGGTCTATAGTTATTATAACTTGATTTGTCGGCTGATTTGAATATCGGTATTATTTTTGCTATTTTCATTGCATCTGGAAATATTCTTTGTTCAAATGATTTATTGCATATAGTCAGAAAATGATTTTTGATGATAGGCATAATTTGCTTTACGAAGTTCATATTGATTCCTGTGCAATCGAGTGATTTCTTGTTCTGTATTAATTTTGCTGTGTTCATAAGTTCGTTTTCCGTGATGGGTTTTAAGAACATAGTGTTATTTATTCGGTGTTTCAAAAAAGTCTCATAAGTTTGATGTGTTGTCTTTATTTGTTTCGCAAGGTTAGGTCCTACATGGGAGAAAAATTAATTAAATTCGTTCACCACTTCTTTTTTAGTTTTTTTCCGTTTTAATAATGTCTATGAATTCATCGGAGTTATTATTTTATTATATATATATATATATATATATATATATATATATATATATACATATATATATATGTATATATATACATTATATACATATATATATATATATGTATATATACATTATATATATATATATCATATATATGTATATATACATACATATATATATACATATATATATATATATGTACATATATATACATTATATATATACATATATATATACATTATGTATATACATTATATATATACATATATATATATATATATATGTATGTATATATATATATATATACATATATATATATATATACATATGTATATATATATTATATATATATACATATATATAGATATATATATATATATATATATACATAATCTTTGTACCTCTCATACGATTCCCTCGTCCTAATTTGCAGCCAATCTATGAATGCCTGCTTCTTCTCTTCTACACATTTCTTTGCTTCCTCATCCCACCACTCACTACCGTTCCTTCTATTTCCTCCCGCCCTCCTTGTTCCACACACCATTTTTGCACACCTTATGACTCCCTCCTTGAACCATCCCCATTCTTCCTCCACTCCTAGTTCTACTCTATCCTTTACTCCCTCCCACTCCTCTTTCAGCTTCTTCTTATACTCACTCTCCTTTTTCCTCATTTAAGCAGTTCACTCTAAGTACCTCCCTACCTTCTGCCCTTTTCCTCTTTCTCCACCTATTCTCCACTCTCATTTTACCTTCCACCAGCAAATGATCTGATATTCCCCCACTCTCTCCCCTTAGAACATGTACATCCTTAACTCTTTCTACCATACTCCTGATCACCACTATATAGTCCATTAACGCTCTATCTACCACCCTTCCATCCACCACCCTCTCCCATGTGTACATATGCTTGACTTTCTTCCTAAACACTGTATTTGCTATCACCAGCTCTCAAGACACATCTCCACCATCTTTTTTCTACTACGATTTTTTCACTGGAACTCCATACTTCCCAATCAGTCCGTCTATTGGTTCATTTCCTACCCTAGCATTAAGGTCTCCCAATACAACTACATTGACATTTCTCCCTAATCCCTCTATGCACTAATTTATATCTACCCAAAAAGCCTCCCTTTCCTCTACGCTCTTCTCACTACCAGGCCCATACGCACTTACAAAAACCCACATCTCCCTTCCCACCTTCACCTTTATCCCCATCAACCTTGATGACACCTCCTTCCACTCCTCTACCCGCTCACTTATCTCTTCACTTACAAGTAAAGCCACCCCTTCTCTCCCTCCTCCCATCTTCACTCCTGAGTACCTCCCAGTTACACTCCCAAACTCTTAGTTGCCCTTTCCTTTCATTTTAGATTCACTCAGAGCCAGCACATCCATCTTTCTTCTCACAAACATTCTGCCTATCTGAAAATCCATGTGAACAAGTTGTATAGACACGGTAAAGGAAACATGGACTGGAGGTGAAGCTTTTATTCCTGACGTTTCGTCTATCGACTTTCTCAAAGGAATGAGCATACTAGATACATACAGAGTTTATATACACGCATACCCCCTTGAGCCATAAGGCGTGTATATAAACTGTATGTATCTAGTATGCTCATTCCTTTGAGAAAGTCGATAGACAAAACGTCAGGAATAAAAGCTTCACCTCCAGTCCATGTTTCCTTTACCGTGTCTATACAATTCTGCCTATCTCTTCCCTTTTAATCTCATCTGTACCACATCCACGCATATTAAAAGACCCAAACCTTAGGGTACTGGTTGGAAAACTCCCAGGCCCTCTTATGCCTTTCCTTCTTTTTTTAGGAATGTCCCCTTTTGGGGCTACAGGTAGTAGGACTCCTAATCCCATCCCCGTCCCGTTTTTTTTTTTTTTTTCGCCTTTTACGACTCAGGTGGAAAGACTTGGTGGTAGCATTCTCTTCTCCCACCACAGGATCGGCGAAAACAGAAAATTAATATTCAGATAAATGGTACAGGACAGCAACAAGGGGTTGGGGGACAGCATAACGGAGGGACAGTCGTAGTATAAAAGTGTCATCATTTCTCTATGAACAGAGTTTTCCTCTATCATAGACAAAATGATGTGTGGCTCTGGTCCGTAGGGGCGCCCCATATAGACACTAAAGTATCAACTGCATGCTACTTTGCCACAATAACATGCAGCCAATACCCCAGACGGGGTACAAAGTAAAGAGAAGGGAAGTTAAGCATAAGATAAAAGAAGCAAAGAGGAGAGCAGATGTGAAATGGGGTAAGAGTATGACAGAAAACTTTGAAAGCAATAAATAGATGTTTTGGAAGGAAATTAAAAGAGAAAAAGGAGGCGAATCAAGTAGAGAAGAAAAAGTAAAAGGTGCAGATGGAGAGATGATAATGGAAGAGAAGGCAGTGAGAGGAAGGTGGGCAGAATATTTTAGTGAGTTGCTAAATGTGAAGGAGGACAGGAAGGGAAAGGTAGTTGCAGTGGGAAGCGCTAAGAAAATGATAGTGATGAGTGAGGAAAATGGAGGAGAAATATGGAAGGATGAAGTGAAAGCAGCTGTTAAGATGATGAGAGCAGGTAAGGCACCTGGTCTGGATGGATGCCATGCAGACCAGTTGATAGTGGACTGGCTGGTGAGGTTATTTAATGTTTATCTAAGAAAGTGTAGAGTGCCGGAGGACTGGAGGAGTGCCTGTATAGTTCCGCTTTACAAGGGAAAGGGGGACAAGTGTGAGTGTAGTAGTTTCAGAGGGGTCAGCTTGTTGAGTGTATTTGGGAAGGCTTATGGGAGGGTCTTGATTGAGAGAATTAGGAGAGGAACAGAGGGAGTAATTGGTAAGGAACAGTGTGGGTTTAGGACAGGTAGGGGATGTGTAGATCAGATTTTTGTGGTAAGACAGATATGTGAGAAAGCTATAGGAAAAGGTAAGGATAATTTTTGGGCTTTTATGGATCTGGAAAAGGCTTATGACAGCGTAGACAGGAAGGCACTGTGGGAGGTACTGCAGATATATGGGATAAGAGGAAAGCTGTTAAGAGCAGTCAAGAGTTTTTACAAGAGTAGTAGAGCTTGTGTTAGGATTAGAAATGGGGAGAGTGAATGGTTTGAGGTAAAGGTGGGACTTCGTCAGGGATGTGTTATGTCGCCCTGGCTGTTTAATCTTTACATGGATGGAGTGGTGCGAGAGGTAAATGCAAGGGTAGTGGGTCAGGGGTTGGAGATGGTTAAAGAAAATGAAGAAAAGTGGGAGGTGAGCCAGTTGTTGTTTGCTGACGACACTGCGCTTGTAGCATGATCAGAGGAGGGATTGAGGAAGTTAGTGACAGAGTTTGAGAAGGTGTGTTTCCTCATCCCACCATTCACTGCCCTTTCTTCTATTTCCTCCTGTCCTTCTTGTTCCACACACCATCCTTGCACACTTTATGACTCCCTCCTTGAACCATCCCCATTCCTCCTCCACACCCAACTCTACTCTATCCTTCACTCCCTCCCACTACTCCTTCGGCTTCTTTTCGTACTCCTTCTCCTTTCCCTTTTCATTCAAAGAGTTCACTCTAAGAACCTCCCTACCTTTTGTCCCTTTCCTCTTTCTCCATCTATCCTCCACTCTCAACTTACCTTCCACCAAAAAATGATCTGATATTCCCCCACGCTCTCCCCTTAGCACATGTACATCCTTAACTCTTCCTATCATAATCCTATTTACCACTACATAATCCATTAGCGCTCTATCTACCACCCTTCCCTCCACCACCCTCTCCCATGTGTACTTATGCTTGACTTTCTTCCGAAACACTGTATTTGCTATCATCAACTCTCTTTCTAGACACATTTCCACCACCAACTCTCCACTACGATTCTTTCCTGGAACTCCACATTTCCCAACCACTCCATCGATTGGACCATTTCCTACCCTAGCATTAAGGTCTCCCAGTACTATTACATTGACATTTCTTCCTAAATCCTCTATGCACTCATTTAAATCTATCCAAAAGGCCTCCCTTTCTTCTACACTCTTCTCACTGCCAGACCCATATGCACTTACAAAGACCCACATCTCCTTTCCCAGTTTCACCTTCATCCACATTATCCTTGAGGAAACCTCCCTCCACTCCACTACACCTTTACCTATCTCTTCACTTACTAGAATAGCCACCCCTTCCCTCCCTCGCCCTCTCTTCACTCCTGATAACCTCCCACTTACACTCCCAAACTTACACTCACCCTTCCCTTTCAACTTAGTTTCACTCAAAGCCAACACATCCATCTTTCTTCTCATAAACATACTACCTATCTCTTCCCTTTTACTCTCATCTGTACCACATCCACGCACATTAAAAGACCCAAACCTTAGGGTGCTGGTCCGAAAACTTCCAGACCCTCTTATGCCTTTACTTTTTCGTTTAGGAATGTCCCCTGTGGGGCTACAAGGAGAAGGATGCCTAGTCCCACTCCCCGTCCCTTTCTTCTCGCCTCTTACGATCGAAGTGGGAATACTTGGTGGCAGTATTCTTTTCCCCCACCACAGGGAATTCCCCCACCAGAGAAAAAGAATACTCAGAGAAATGGTACAGGACAGCAACAAGGGGTTGGGTGACAGCATAACGGAGGGACAGTCGTAGTATAAAAGTGTCATCATTTCTCTATGAACAGAGTTTTCCTCTATCATAGACAAAATGATGTGTGGCTCTGGTCCGTAGGGGCGCCCCATATAGACCCTAAAGTATCAACTACATGCTACTTTGCCACAATAACAAGCAGCCAATACCCCAGACGGGGTATTCATAGTATATATAAATATTCATGGTATATAAATATTCATAGTATATATAAATGATATAGACCACGGACTAAAATCTATTGTCTCCAAATTTGCTGATGATACAAAACTGTGCGGAATGGCAAATGATCGCTTAAATCAGTTAGATATTCAAGAATATTTAGATAAATTACAGCAATGGTCTGAAAAGTGGCTAATGAAATTAACACAAGTAAATGCAAGGTTATGCACATAGGTAAAAATAACAGTAAGTACGATTACAAGTTATTTGGACATTCGTTGACAAAAGTGGATAGTGAAAAGGATCTCGGCGTAATTAACAGTAACGATCTTTAATCATCTAAGCAGTGTATTTCAGCCTCTGAGAGAGCAAATAAGATTCTAGGACTGATTGCGCGATTTTTTTAATTCAAAAGTCCATCTCTCATTAACAAGCTATATAAATCGTTAGTTCTTCCACATTTGGAATATGCTGTTTCCGTATGGTCACCGAATCTCATTAAAGACATTGACAGATTGGAAAAAGTACAACGGCAAGCCAGAAAACAGATTCCAGATATAAAAAATAAATCATACGAAAATCGACTAAAACATATGAATCCGTTTTCTTTGAT
Source organism: Oratosquilla oratoria (assembly GCF_046742065.1). Lineage (NCBI taxonomy): Eukaryota > Metazoa > Arthropoda > Malacostraca > Stomatopoda > Squillidae > Oratosquilla > Oratosquilla oratoria. Next base: position 40,129,811 of record NC_134809.1, read on the forward strand.
ACAAGTCCTTAAGATTCTAAAGGGGATTGACATCAAAAATGACAAGATTTTTACACTGAATGAGAATCCGACAAGAAATAATGGTCTCAAATTGTCAGGAAATAGATTTAATTTGTAAGTAGGTAGAAACAACTTTGCCAACCATGTAGTTAATGAAAGGAATAAAGTTCCTGCAGAGGCAGTGCAATGTAGTTCAGTTTGAAGCTTAAGATTTGTTTAGATAAACATCTAAGCAAATTCCTGTAATGACTGCCATTTACTTTATAATTTTTGTTTGTTTGTTATTGTCTGTTTGTTTATTATTTGCTTGATTTTCATTTATTATTATTAATTGTCAATTTATTATTATTTACTATTTACCTGTTTATCTATTATTCAGCTATAGCTATGCGTTTATTTATTTGATCTATTATTATTTATATTATTATTATTATTTTTTTTTTATCATTATTTTTTCGCATCCGACCTAGTTATGGATAAAAAAGTCTCCTATCGGCA
>NC_134809.1:40132808-40135308 GCF_046742065.1 Oratosquilla oratoria
TATAGATGATTTCTGCTTTCTCCCAATTTATGCGATGGTTTTTCTTTGTATGTAGTAATACGGCAGAATTTTCTTGTGCATATTTCACGGAGTTCTTATGTTCTTTAATTCTTGTTTTGAGAACTCTTCCCGTTTGGCCCCAATAAACTAGTTCACAATCTCTACAAGGTATTTTATAAACTCTTAGCTCTATGATGGACATTTACCACTTTACTGAAAGGGCTGTTGGGATAGTTGAACACAACATTTATTTTATCATTACATACTTTTGAAATGTCTTGTATTGTGTTATCAAAAGGTAGAGTAATACATTTCTTATCCCAAACGAACTTACTATTAGAGTTAGGAGTAAGTTTGTAAAAACTCATTTTAGCTCTGCTAAGCGCTTTTGATAGGAATCAATTTGTATCACCTATTTTTGCAAGCTGGGAATGAAATGTGGCCAATTTAGCTTCTAAAAAAAAAATGGAATATAGATCCTGAGGGTTCTAAGAAATAGGCCCGAAGCTACACTGTATTCAATTTTGTCTGGGTGATGGATGAAAAAATGTAGATAGCTTCCTGTATGTGTAGGTTTTCTGTGCACTGTGAAGGATAATTGGTCCGCACGTCTGATCACCAAAATGTCGAGAAAAGGTAACTTGTGATCGTCTTCCCATTTTACTTTAAATGTTATTGTTGGTGCTAACATATTCAATTTCGCAAGAAATTTTTCAAAAGATCCCCATTTTTTATTCCATACCGTAAATACGTCTTTGGTGGCTTGATGTCCGGTAATAAGACAGTCTCGAAAAACTCCATGTACAAATTTGCAAGTACTGGAAAGAGATTGGACCCATACTGTATCCAAATTTGTGTAAAAAATTTCTTTGATAGTAAATACATTGGTATCAATGCATAATCAGGTTAATTTGATAATTTGTGCAACATAACTTGGAAATTGATCTTGGAATGTATGCAATTTGGTTTCCAAGAAACTGAGGACATCTCAAAAGTATGTAATTATAAAATAAATGTTGTGTTCAACTATTCCAACAGCCTTTTCAGTAAAGTGGTAAATGTCCATCATAGAGCTAAGACGGATGATAGCCAAGGAGTTTACAAAATACCTTGTAGAGATTGTGAACTAGTTTATTGGGGCCAAACGGGAAGAGACCTCAAAACAAGAACTAAAGAACATAAGAACCCCGTGAAACATGCACAAGAAAATTCTGCCGTATTTCTACATACAATGAAAAACCATCGCATATACATATATATACATATACATCAATATATAAATAAAACTACAACTTTTTCAAAATGATTCTGAAATGACCTCAGCCATAACGGTGTTTGGGGGACACTTCCGTAAGGGTGATTGGCTGTATAATACCGACTACCGATACGATGCCAGGAGACGAAACGGCGAAGAACCGTAGACAGAGGCGTACCTATGGAAGTGGCTAACGGCTACCAAGGGTATAACGAAGACGTTCCAGGAATATAAGGTGTTGGCAGCTAGACTAAGGGACGAGCACAGTAAAACGTTCCCTGGGTTGTACGCTGACATCAAGACCTTTAACGTGAAAGCGTCTATACGCGAGTTCCAAAGGAATGTGATCACCTTCAAATCAAATCTAGAAAACGATAAACTATTTGAATACAGTGACGATATGTTTGACGGATTGTAGTGTTCGGACGATATGATAGATGAGGATTCAGAGGCGTTCATGCGGCATTACTTTTCAGGATATAAGAACTTTGTTAAACACGGTGCAAAGTCTGATCACGGGAACTTTCGGATGCATTTCTTAGATAGATTTTTCAAAACGTCAAAAAGAACTGTTATTCGCAACAAATACGCTATAAGAAAGGTAAAAGCTGCAATTAAGCATAAAAATGAAACGAAAAAGAAAGTTATCGTACACGACGCTCTATCTACCTCAAACCAAGAACATAACTCTTTCAAAATAATTCTGAAATGACCTCAGCGGTGGCGGTGTTTGGGGGACACTTTCGTCAGGGATTCTCTTATCATCTATACCGAAACCACTAAATGAAACGGAGAAATAGTAACGAAATGACCACGCAATGTAGTATATAAGTTGTTCATGAATAATTTTTTAATTGAGCACGAAGTAATCAATATTCCTGAAGACGCACTCAAACTAATAGAAGAAAAGGCTATCAAGATGACTATGCCAGACTACGACACCGACTACGTGTCAAGCACTGCAGATTGATTGGAGGATACTAAGGATGAGATTTTGGACAAACTAAGGGAGGAAAATAAGGAACTACACGAGAAGTTGGAGAAGAACAACGAGAAGTTGAATCAGAAGAAGACAATGACGAAGAACATCAGTCGCCCTAACGTAGGTTCCACGCAGACAAATACTCTGAGGTAGAATCAGACGAAGGCGAACCGTCTACTAAGAAACAAAAGGTATCTGTGGATTGTATGGCCCGCGTGCGAAGTGAGCAAGCGCCGCAGGTCAAGCAACCTGCCGAAGGCAGG
>NC_134809.1:40152808-40155308 GCF_046742065.1 Oratosquilla oratoria
CTCTATGTATGCCTGTGTGTCTGTGTTTGTATGTGTGTCTGCCCGTCTTCCTGTCTCTGTTTATCTGTATCTGTGTGCCTGTGTCTGTCTATTTGTCAATATGTCTGTGTCTGTCTATGTGTCTATCTGTCTGTTTTTCAACCCCTTCGGCACGGCTGTCTACTTCTTATGTTTTTGTTCATGCAAAAATATAAACAAATATAGAAACATAGAAATAGATAAATGGATGATAATTACTAGAATAGCAATATAAATAGATACAAATAAACAGATGAGTAAATAAACAGATAATTAGATGATTATATACATATATAAACTAATAGATAACTAAATATATGATAAAACAGATGAACAGGTGAATAAATAGATGAATAAGTGAACAGATGAACAAATAAATGAATGAATTATCAACTAAAACATAAATACATAAAACATAAAATAACTAGACTATTGAATATATAAATAAAATAATTGCTGAAAACGATAAAAAAAACGATCTATGACTGGATAAGATCTGTCGTGAAATAGAATAGTTAGAGCATTGAATAGATAGCTAAAATAATTACTGAAAACGATTAAATAAAACAATCTATGACGGAATAAGTTCTGTCGTGTCTAAGGTGAATAGGATTGCACGATTTCTAGCCGCGCATAACATCTATGAAGTTCGTCAACCGTCGTGGCGGGGCGAAAACCACTTTGGCAGTTCGGGACGCAGAAGCGGAGTCCATCAAGAGCGTCGCCACAACGGCCGCCTGTTCTTCGGGGGCCTACAGTGGTAGCGTGTGTGTCCGCGTGGGGATTTCGGACGTGTGTTCGAATCCTGACCACGGCGCAGAGGATGGAATAGGCATCCACGCTGAGCAATGGGCCTCAAGCACTGCTAATCTCGGACCTGAGGTGACCTTAGCTTTCATTGGGTATCGTCATTGCAGGGTCAATTTACCGTGGACACCGTATCTCCTGCGTTCATGTATGAACTGTTCTGGACCCTTTGTAAGGTTGAGGTCCCCAAGGGGTGGTGCTTACTAGCCCTGCAAATCACGTGGGGGGGGGGGGGAAATCCCGCCAAGGTCTCCCTGGGATCCGGAGAGATGGACGCATTTGTTGACATCCACCTTTCACGATACAACGTTTACGATGTCGTAAACGACTCGCTCACGTCGTTCACCTACGACCACATAACGGCGTGTGCTTCCCACCACGGCTCCTCTAGAGGCATTACCGTAGTCGCAGCGTCGCTTTAAAAGGAGAGAACCGGCGGTGTGGTCCGCAGCTAACGAGCGGAACAACGCCGTTCCGCGAATAATAACAAAGGTGGCTTCGTGTTTCCCAGGAACTGTGCATGATGGATGGGTGAGAGTGGGGGTTGAGGTGGGAGGGGGGAGTAGAGGAAGGGAGGTGGAGGGTCATCGTGGAGGAAGGAGGGAATAAGAGTTGGCTGATTGGGCGGTGAAGTAGGCCTATCGGGTCTCACTTCGATTCCCTCACTCGAACATTGCTCGAGAAATAAGTCAATAAACTAATAAATATGTTAGTGGATAAATAGATAATTAATGAACCATAGATAACGAATAATGAATAAATAAATATGCAAATAAGAAAATACGTAAACAAGTATACTATTAGAAAGTTGTACTACCACTGCAGACACCTTCGAATGTGGCTCATTCAAGCTCATATAAGGTTCCCAAGCTGAACTTAATTTGGGCAGACTGCCTGTGCATAAGGAAAATGTAAATACCCAATCACGGACACACAGGGAGGAGGATTAGCCAGGAGGTGGAGGTGAAGGACGGGTGGGAGGTGAAGAAAGGTTTCAACAACAGACTATTTCATTCAGCTAAGAAGCAGAATGTATGCGAGTATGTTATATATATATATATATATATATATGTATATATATATATATATATATATATATATATATATATATACAGTATATATATATATATATATATATATATATATATATATATATTTGTATAAAGTATATTCTATCCATATAACAAAAGCTTTTTCCCACTTACAAGGGAGGTAGCCATGTCAAAGAACTTATCCACCCCCACCGATTCCACTCCCCTCCACCATCCTTTCCTCCTTCTCATTTTAGCTCCTCGTGGATGACGGGTCATCCTTGTATCTCACCACTGCCCTGGTTCAAAAGTAATGTAACAAGACAGAATACATCATAGCAAGACCGCTTCGCTTAATCGGCGACCATTCCCCTCCTCTTCGTCCACTCGTGGAGAACAAGAAAGACGTGGAGAAATCCCTTCGGGCTGCGTCATAACACCACCTCGCCCCCCTCATCCACTAACCCTTCCTTCCTTGCATAACAGTATCATCTATACACAGCCACTCTCCATCCATGCCTATCTCCTACCTTCTCCACTCCTTCCTCAACAGACATTCCCCTCTTTCTCAACGCCCCCTTCACCTCATCCATTTCATCCTCGGTCGCCCCATCAAATTCGCTTCATCCACCTCTACCTTCCAC
>NC_134809.1:40160308-40165308 GCF_046742065.1 Oratosquilla oratoria
CGAACTCTGGTATTTTCTATTTACTGCCCTTTGGTGTTTTGTAGTCTTGTACTAGCCTGTTTTCCTGTTTCACCCACATAATGCGCTGTGCAATCGGAGCAACTGACGTACACCGCCGCGGGCTGGTTCAATTTGCTCACCTTATCCTTGACCCGGGTGAGAGCTCCGTGTAGCGTATTACTGGGTATATGTGATGGTCATCCCGTTTTTATTCAATATCCTCGCTGCGACCTCTGAAACACCTCTCACGTAATGGACCGTTATCCTGGTTGTGACTGTTCGTGTCTATTTTTTGTCTGTGGCGCCGTACACCTTTTCACTACTTGATTCGGGTAGCCGTTAGCCCGGAATACCCTCCTCAACCTGCTTCTTTCCTCTTTCAGCAACGCCTCTGTGGAGCAGGCCCTCTCCACCCTGTTCCACAACATTTTCACACCACACTCTCCTTGTGGCAGATCACTACCGAAATCCAGCAATCGATTAGGTATTTGTTGCCTTCCTTTACAGGAAGGCAACGCATACCGATCGCTAGTACAAGACTACAAGAACACCAAAGGGCAGTAAATAAAAAAGACCAGAGTTCGGTGGTATTCAAACATACTGAACAGCACCAACACGAGTTCGACTGGCAGGGCGCAAAGGTACTCTACAATAACAACAGGAAAGGAAGCAGACTGTTCTTGGAGGCGTGGGCCACTAACGAAATAGCATAAATAGGTCCATAACACTCAATCCCATATATGCAGGTGCAAGGGAGAGGTGGAAAAAATATCACGAACGACGGCGGGGGGTAAATGTCCTCCCCCCTCCCCACCACCACCACGCGCTCTCGCCCGGCGCAGGTTGCCGCGTCCCTCCTGTGGACGTGGTCCCTTGTATATCTATACCATGTGATTTCTGTATTCCATTGTATACCCTGAGAATGGGTCCGGGACAGGACTCGAAACGTCGGGAATTAATTACCTACTTCTGAGTCTGGTGTTTTCTACGTTTCCACTATTATGGTTCCCGGACTCCAGCTTTTTTCGTACATACATATACATACGTACCTACCTACATACATAAATTACATACTGTACATTACATGTATACATTACATACATACATACATTACATACATACATTGAATACATAAATTACATACATACATACATACATACAATCCAAATGCCTTCTTCCCCTTAAAAGCGGGGAGGTCGATTTAAAGCACACACCCACACACTTCCCCACCCCAAAACCTTCCGTTGCCCCTCCATTCTAAACACCGGGATGGAGGGTGGGAAGGTGGGCAGGTACTTTGTTCAAAGAAGGAAAAGGTGACAAAATGAATATAATGTATAAACTACAAATCAGCATTCTTTATTCCGAAGGGTTTCTCAGTTCTGAATAAAGCCACTTAGTGAAAGCCAGAATAAAATCGTTAAAAGAGACACTACCTTCCAAGGAAACGTAACAGCTGACACCGGCATGTGGTGTCTCTGGTTAATCCTTTCGCTTCGATAACCCGCTCCACAGATTTCATTCTGGCTCGCGCCAAGCGATGTTATTAAGCTCAAGATGGGACTTTATACAGGAGGGGTTAAACATATCCAGGCAATCCTTTCCTTTCTATGACGTTTTCATTATGTTCTGGCAAAATCCAGACTCTTTCATTCGGCTCAGGGTTAGACTTCGAACTGATGGCGTTAGACTTTCCTCTATCGGCTCCTTCGCTACAATGACGAAGTTTAAGTATATTACTTCGTCTGTCATTGGATAATCTCATTCGCCTTAGAGACGGACCTCAAGGCAAAGGGATTTCAGCGCATTGATATAATCCATCAAGACACTAAACTTTATTGATTTTTTCTGGTTAACGGTGGATAATCATATTCGTGTCGAAGGGCTTCAGGGATCAAACGCAACTCGTTACTCTCGTCGAAACTCTCGGCTCGTTTGCGTCAGCTTTGGAACGCGATTCTTCAAGAACTCCAAAAGGAACTCCCCCGGCAGTGACCCGCCGGCTCTGCTATCTATTGTTACAGCTGCCTCCATTCCTAGATATTACGGTGGCTGTCTTTTAATCATTCATTTGTTATTGCTTTTTCTTCTATTTTTATATATTTATAATATTCATCTATTTACTTGTTTATTTATTCATCCATTTACTTTATCTATTATTTGCTCATCCATCTATTTATTCATTTATTCACCTTTATTCATCAACTATCAATTTTTGCGAAATGCGGTAAGTGTACTCCCTGACGTCGGATAGGTATGATACGATTGTGCCTGGTAAGAGACCAAATCACGTCCTGAATATACGACCCAAAGATTGAAGAGAGCAACCCAGACATCAGATGATGCAGATGATGTCAGCACTGTAATAGTTAGAAGTGAATAAAGCTGTACTTCAATCAAGTTTATTTTGATTGACGTAATGAATAAATGAACAAATGAAAAAATAAACAAAAATATTATAAATAAATGAGAAATAGACAAATAAATAAAATAACAAATAGACAATTAAATGAATAATATTTTGTATTTGTAATTCTTTCACTCTTGTTATAAATAGCTATAATTTTGAAATAGTTCTAACTTAATAACCACCTTAGACTCTCAACAAATATTTTCAAAACAAACAGATAAGATTTTTTCAATTCATCCCTACTATAAATGACCATTATGATGTTGTAACCCCAGCTAATCCGATAATAACAATAACAATAGTAATAATAATAACAATGATATCAGCAATAATAAGAACAATAATGACAACGATAACAAAAATCATGATAATAATGACAATAATGATAACATTAATAATAATGACAATAATGATAACATTGATAATAATGACAATAATGATAACATTAATAATAATGATAATGATGATAATAACAATAATGATGACAATAATAACAATAATAATGATGACAGTAATAATAATAATAATAATAATAATAATGATGATGATGATGATGACGACAATAATATAATCAGCCCTTGGCAGAACAACTGACGACCCCTTTGTCTCCCCCTTTTGTCTCTCCCTGCTTCCCCCTTCAGGAGCACGCCCGGCTGGTGGTGGACCGTCCCGAGATCAAGGACCGCCAAGCGGGCTTCGAGGCTATGGGCGGCAAGTGCGAGTCCTGCGGCGTGTGCCCCGAGGAGTGCCTCAAGAAACTCGGTCTCGAACACGAGGACGGCTCCCGCTCGCCCTCCAGCCTCTCCCCGAAGGGAGACAAGATGCAGACCTTCTTCGAGAAGAGCCTCTCCCTAGTGAGCACTTCACCCACACTGTCCGCCGCCGGGGAATACGGCGGGCGTGAGAAGAGGAGCCAGTCGCTGGCCACGCCCCAGTCTCTGTCGAGCGTGGCGCGCTTCCGAGCCCTGCACGAGGGCCACACCTCCAGGGATCTCGTCATGACCGTCAACCTGGCCAACTCGACGGCGGTGCTCTCCTGCGTCTCGGAGAGGCTCAGGTCCGTCAAGGACACGGGGACGAAAGATAACACCGACGGGGAACAGCCGCCGCCGGAGGGGAAGACCAGGAGGAAGAAGTCGGGCGAGGGGGAGGGGCAGGGGGTTGCCGAGGAGAGAGCTCTGCAGAACGTGCCCGAGAACGACTCCTCCGGGGGTGAGACGGCACCTGAGGAAAGAACGCCTCTCCGGGAGAAGCGTGAGGAACCTGGGGAAAGACCTTCCCCTGGGAGGACCCTCCCGGTGGCGGACACTCCCTCCCCGTTCAATTCTCCCAGCGACGAGGTTAGGAGGTGGAGGAAGGACCGTCGGGCCATGTCGGCGACAGCGGCCTCCATCCCCGCCGTCCGAACGCCCTCCTCCTCCTCCTCCATATGGAGGGGCGAAGGAACCCCTCCTCCTTACAGGGGGTTCTACAAAAGTCCTCGTAGGGAAAAGCGAGGTTCCCTGCCGAAAGACTTAGACGGGGACCTGCCACTCCTTCTCGAGAGGAAGCGAAGTGAGAGTGGCGGCGACGACAAATCAGACCCCGACCTCAAACGCTCCCTGACCTCCTCCTTCAGCATCAGTTCGAGTGACATCAGCTTCGACATGGAGACGGTCCTCAAGGACGAGGCCGCCTGGGCCACCGAGGGAGACCGCACGTCCACACCGAAGAACGCCATCTTTGAGGACCAGGAAGAATCCGACTCCGAGCTCGAGGTCTTCGGTCCTATCGAGATCGACTCCCTCGAGAAGGTGCTGCCAACCTCCCAGAGGCCGAGGCCCTCCTTCTTAGAGGACGACGAGCCTCTGTCGCCCGTCGTGAACTTCCTGAGGAGTTCGAGGAGTGCGAGTCTCTCCAACGCCGCAAGCGTCCTCTCGTCGATCCCCGAAGACCGGCTGCCACAAGGGCTGCGGGAGTCGTCGCCGCCGGGTGGGGAGACGCCCACGACGCCGGAGGAGACGCCCACCCCGCCGCAATCCGGAAGGACGTCGCCCGAGGAAGTCTCCCCCGCCCCCCAACCCCAATTGTAACTCTGTTATTTTCTACAAGGAAAAGGTAAATATGTTTTCGTGACCACGCATGGAATCTACACTGATATTATGAACATGTGTGGACAGAGAGAATCGCCAGTCCCACACCCACACTTTACCCAAACACACTTATTCAGGTACAGAGACGGTAACTCACAAACGCAGCCCTTATCCTGTATATTGCCAATAAAGTAAACAAACAAGCACAGACACACATACGCACATACACACACGCACACACACACACACACACACACACACACACACACACACACACACACACACACACACACACACATACACACACACACGCAGAGAGAGAGGGAACCAAATATATTACAATATATGGGAATGCAAAAACAATATGAGTGGGCAGAAAAAGGAGACTCACCGTAAAGTACAGCAGTGGTCAAAAACCTCCCATTACTCCAGGATTTTCAGATTGCAATGTTTATTCTTGATTATATATTTGCCACAATTTTGTTGATATATATTATCTAACTTACGGAATATAGTAT
>NC_134809.1:40182808-40197808 GCF_046742065.1 Oratosquilla oratoria
TGTTTCCATTTCAGGATCTGTATCAACAGCTTCAATCCCTTCTTCATCGGCTCCACTTGAATTATCTGCAAACCTGACTCAACCATTAAAAAGGTCACTATCAGACTCCTCCACAGGCGCCACTTCTGCTAAATCATTTTCATCTAAAAGATAGTTATCAACATCTCTGGACAGATTTATCTTAAAAACTTCAGCCTCTCACAAGGGAAATCTCGACAAAGAAGTTGCAAGAATGATATTTGCTACAAATTCACCATTTTGTCTTGTTCAGCATCCTCAGTTTCTCAAGATGGTTCAGAACCTGAGGCCAGGTTATATTCCTCCATCCAGAAAAGATATTGCTGATAAGTACTTGGATCTTGTGTATGAAAAGGAATATAAAAAGTGTGCAGATGACCTGAATAATGAGACTGTATGTCTTTCAATTGATGGGTGGTCTAACATCCATAATGAGCCCATAATATGTGTCACTAACAACATCCACTTTGTGATTCCTTGTCCAGTCTCTCTGTAGTATGACGTTTCACATCCGTTACATGGGATTTTGTATACTATGCTATTTCCATTTCTAATTTTTGTTGTTTTATATGTTATTATCTTACCTATCTTTTGTCCAGTGTTTGTAATTATTTTAATGTTATTTTGTTCTAAATATTTTCTTATTTTTGTGACTTCTGTGAAATTCGGTATTACTAATATTTCGTTCTTTTCTTTTTCTTTGTTATATTTTGTCCTGTTCATTATTTCCTGCGCTTTCGTTTTTGATTTTGTAATTATTCTCATTGGGTATTTTAATTTTTTAAATATTGTAATTATGTGTGTTATTTCATCTTCTATATATTCTGTGCTGCATATTCTGTATGCGTGTACAAACACTGGACAAAAGATAGGTAAGATAATAACATATAAAACAACAAAATTTAGAAATGAAAATAGCATAGTATACAAAATCCCATGTAACGGATGTGAAACGTCATACTACGGAGAGACTGGACAAGGAATCACAAAGCGGACACAACAACACAAAAGCGACATTAGAGCACACAGAACCAGCAACTCACTTGTGACACACATAGACAAAACAGGACACTTGCCAAATTGGATAAACACAGAAGTATTACACCAAGGTCTCGACAAGAAAATGAGAAAAGTTATAGAAGCTGCAGAAATTAGTAAAAATAATTCGAATAACAACAGAGGAGGATTCATTACATGGTCTCGCCCAGCCGCAACACTAGCCATCAACGATTGGAAGAGAAGAAAAAGAGGGAGGAGTCAATAATTCGCGCGGAATATATATAGCTGTGTATCTATCCACTTGATGTAATACCTTGAAAAAGACGAAAGTGTCGAAACGTCGGTAATAAAACTCAAAAAGCTCTTCTCGAGTTTCCGTTTCTTCTCTTTCCTCAAATTTGTCACGATGAATAATCATCATTTGTCAAGAGGAGGAGATGGCAAACCGAGTACAAAAGAGCATGAGTTTAACATCAGGAGGAAGATAGACAGTCATATAAATCGTAGACATTTTTTGCGTGAGTGTATTGAAGAAAAAGTTCTCCCTCAATCAACACCGGTGCAACTAAGTGACAACCATACACCATTCAGTGATAGTGCTAAGAAATATTTAGAAGAAAGCTGTGTAAAACTTACAAATGCAATTTATGAATTGAAAGGAAAATCCAATAAGGTTCATTTACCACATCATATGATCACTAGCTTGAAAACTATAAACAATAAACAAAAAGAGAAACTCAAACAAAAATTAGATATCTTGTGCGAAAATAGCAACTGGAAAGACATGGGTAGACAAGATCTCATAACAAACCTTTCAAAGAAAACCTTAACGAATACAGAAAGAAAAGTTTTGTCCCTTGGATTAAAATTCGATACGGGAAACGACCAAGACAGTTACGCAGAGCTAGTATCACGTAATTATAAATGGAACGACACCGATGTGGATAAAGGTTTTAAACAAGGAATCTTACTTTGCTGTAAAGCTTTCTCAGACAATAAAACAAGCCAGATTCCGAGACGTTACAAAAAGGCATTACAAGATCTTAGAAATGACCAGGAAATAATTATAACACAAGCAGATAAAGGGGGAGGTATAATAATTATGGACAGGACAGATTACATAAACAAAATGAATACTCTTTTAGAAGACACCACAATATACGAAAAGAAACACATAGGGTACGCTCAGCAAAGTGCAGACACATTTAATAAGAAAGCTAGGAAAATACTAAAGAAAAATGAAAGAGGTAAGAAGTTGCTGCATTTAGTAGAAGAAGCCCCACGCCCCCCTCAGATACGCGGAATCCCCAAAGTACATAAACCAGGAATCCCACTTAGGCATATAACATCAGGAATTGGTAGCGCACTACACAGAATAGCAAAACAACTAGCCAAACCACTCACACAGATGTTAGGAAAAATAAGCGGAACCCATATAAAGAATTCAGGAGATATGATAAATAGATTAAAAGATGTACAATTCAAAGACAAGAAACTATACAGCCTTGATATAATCTCGCTTTTCACAAATATACCAAGAAATGGAGCACTAGAGGCTATAAAAAGAGTAACAGAAAAGATAGATGACAACAATCTACCCATTCCGAAAACAGATTATTTACAACTAGTTTCACTATGCATTAACTTCGACCCAATTACATTTGAACAAACAGAATACAGACAACATTACGGCCTCCCTATGGGTTCACCTTTTAGTGCAATAGCTGCTAATCTTTTCTTAGAGACATTAGAAGCAGACAAAATGCTAAGAATAATAGGCAGACACACCACATGGATAAGATATGTAGATGACATATTAATCATAACACCCAAAACCACAAATATACTAAACAAAGTCAGATTATTAAATAAAGTACACGAGAAGATTGAATTCACACTAGAAGAAGAACAAGAAGGACACTTATCATTTTTAGACACTACAATTATTAGAACAGACTCAGGCCCAAGATATAAAGTACATAGAAAACACACCAACAAAGCAGATTATGTCCACTATCTATCAGGTCACAGTGAAAAAATCAAATCAGGTATAATAATTGGATTTTTCTTACGCGCATACAGAATATGCAGCACAGAATATATAGAAGATGAAATAACACACATAATTACAATATTCAAAAAAATAAAATACCCAATGAGAATAATTACAAAATCAAAAACGAAAGCGCAGGAAATAATGAACAGGACAAAATATAACAAAGAAAAAGAAAAGAACGAAATATTAGTAATACCGAATTTCACAAAAGTCACAAAAATAAGAAAATATCTAGAACAAAATAATTACAAACACTGGACAAAAGTTAGGAAAGATAACATATAAAACAACAAAATTTAGAAATGAAAATAGCATAGTATACAAAATCCCATGTAACGGATGTGAAACGTCATACTACGGAGAGACTGGACAAGGAATCACAAAGCGGACACAACAACACAAAAGCGACATTAGAGCACACAGAACCAGCAACTCACTTGTGACACACATAGACAAAACAGGACACTTGCCAAATTGGATAAACACAGAAGTATTACACCAAGGTCTCGACAAGAAAATGAGAAAAGTTATAGAAGCTGCAGAAATTAGTAAAAATAATTCGAATAACAACAGAGGAGGATTCATTACATGGTCTCGCCCAGCCGCAACACTAGCCATCAACGATTGGAAGAGAAGAAAAAGAGGGAGGAGTCAATAATTCGCGCGGAATATATATAGCTGTGTATCTATCCACTTGATGTAATACCTTGAAAAAGACGAAAGTGTCGAAACGTCGGTAATAAAACTCAAAAAGCTCTTCTCGAGTTTCCGTTTCTTCTCTTTCCTCAAATTTGTCACGATGAATAATCATCATTTGTCAAGAGGAGGAGATGGCAAACCGAGTACAAAAGAGCATGAGTTTAACATCAGGAGGAAGATAGACAGTCATATAAATCGTAGACATTTTTTGCGTGAGTGTATTGAAGAAAAAGTTCTCCCCAAATCAACACCGGTGCAACTAAGTGACAACCATACACCATTCAGTGATAGTGCTAAGAAGTATTTAGAAGAAAGCTGTGAAAAACTTACAAATGCAATTTATGAATTGAAAGGAAAATCCAATAAGGTTCATTTACCACGTCATATGATCACTAGCTTGAAAACTACAAACAATAAACAAAAAGAGAAACTCAAAAAAAAATTAGATATCTTGTGCGAAAATAGCAACTGGAAAGACATGGGTAGACAAGATCTCATAACAAACCTTTCAAAGAAAACCTTAACGAATACAGAAAGAGAAGTTTTGTCCCTTGGATTAAAATTCGATACGGGAAACGACCAAGACAGTTACGCAGAGCTAGTATCACGTAATTATAAATGGAACGACACCGATGTGGATAAAGGTTTTAAACAAGGAATCTTACTTTGCTGTAAAGCTTTCTCAGACAATAAAACAAGCCAGATTCCGAGACGTTACAAAAAGGCATTACAAGATCTTAGAAATGACCAGGAAATAATTATAACACAAGCAGATAAAGGGGGAGGTATAATAATTATGGACAGGACAGATTACATAAACAAAATGAATACTCTTTTAGAAGACACCACAATATACGAAAAGAAACACATAGGGTACGCTCAGCAAAGTGCAGACACATTTAATAAGAAAGCTAGGAAAATACTAAAGAAAAATGAAAGAGGTAAGAAGTTGCTGCATTTAGTAGAAGAAGCCCCACGCCCCCCTCAGATACGCGGAATCCCCAAAGTACATAAACCAGGAATCCCACTAAGGCACACAACATCAGGAATTGGTAGCTCACAAAAAAGAATAGCAAAACAACTAGCCAAACCACTCACACAGATGTTAGGAAAAATAAGCGGAACCCATATAAAGAATTCAGGAGATATGATAAATAGATTAAAAGATGTACAATTCAAAGACAAGAAACTATACAGCCTTGATATAATCTCGCTTTTCACAAATATACCAAGAAATGGAGCACTAGAGGCTATAAAAAGAGTAACAGAAAAGATAGATGACAACAATCTACCCATTCCGAAAACAGATTATTTACAACTAGTTTCACTATGCATTAACTTCGACCCAATTACATTTGAACAAACAGATTACAGACAACATTACGGCCTCCCTATGGGTTCACCTTTTAGTGCAATAGCTGCTAATCTTTTCTTAGAGACATTAGAAGCAGACAAAATGCTAAGAATAATAGGCAGACACACCACATGGATAAGATATGTAGATGACATATTAATCATAACACCCAAAACCACAAATATACTAAACAAAGTCAGATTATTAAATAAAGTACACGAGAAGATTGAATTCACACTAGAAGAAGAACAAGAAGGACACTTATCATTTTTAGACACTACAATTATTAGAACAGACTCAGGCCCAAGATATAAAGTACATAGAAAACACACCAACAAAGAAGATTATGTTCACTATCTATCAGGTCACAGTGAAAAAATCAAATCAGGTATAATAATTGGATTTTTCTTACGCGCATACAGAATATGCAGCACAGAATATATAGAAGATGAAATAACACGCATAATTACAATATTTAAAAAATTAAAATACCCAATGAGAATAATTACAAAATCAAAAACGAAAGCGCAGGAAATAATGAACAGGACAAAATATAACAAAGAAAAAGAAAAGAACGAAATATTAGTAATACCGAATTTCACAGAAGTCACAAAAATAAGAAAATATCTAGAACAAAATAATTACAAACACTGGACAAAAGATAGGTAAGATAATAACATATAAAACAACAAAATTTAGAATTGAAAATAGCATAGTATACAAAATCCCATGTAACGGATGTGAAACGTCATACTACGGAGAGACTGGACAAGGAATCACAAAGCGGACACAACAACACAAAAGCGACATTAGAGCACACAGAACCAGCAACTCACTTGTGACACACATAGACAAAACAGGACACTTGCCAAATTGGATAAACACAGAAGTATTACACCAAGGTCTCGACAAGAAAATGAGAAAAGTTATAGAAGCTGCAGAAATTAGTAAAAATAATTCGAATAACAACAGAGGAGGATTCATTACATGGTCTCGCCCAGCCGCAACACTAGCCATCAACGATTGGAAGAGAAGAAAAAGAGGGAGGAGTCAATAATTCGCGCGGAATATATATAGCTGTGTATCTATCCACTTGATGTAATACCTTGAAAAAGACGAAAGTGTCGAAACGTCGGTAATAAAACTCAAAAAGCTCTTCTCGAGTTTCCGTTTCCTCTCTTTCCTCAAATATATATATATATGTATATATATATACATGTATAAATCTGCATATATACATATATATATATATATATATACATATAATATACATATATATGTATATATACAAATATATATATGTATATACATATATATATATATGTATATATATATACATATATGTATATATATATACATATATGTATATAAGTATATATATATGTATACATATACATATATATATATATATATATATATATATGTGTGTGTGTGTGTGTGTGTGTGTGTGTGTGTGTGTGTGTGTGTGTGTGTGTGTGTGTGTGTGTGTGTGTGTGTGAAGACAGACAAATATGGAGGTGAGGTGGCAAAATGAAACGTTAAGGCTAGAGTATGGAGTTTTATTCAGAACCAGACGTTTCGACTTCTTGGGCCTTCACCATTGAGGAAGGCCCAAGAGGTCGAAACGTCTGGTTCTGAATAAATCTCCATACTCTAGCCTTAACGTTTCATTTTGCCACCTCACCTCTCTCTCTCTCTCTCTCTCTCTCTCTATATATATATATATATATATATATATATATATATATATATATATATATATGTGTGTGTGTGTGTGTGTATTTACCTAGTTTTACCTAGTTGTATTTTGCGGGAGGAGAGATATGCTCGTAGTGATCCGCTGTTGTATCTTTCCGCATCCACTGTGTGTGTGCGCTTGTGTGTGTGCTTGTGTGTGTGTGTGTGTGTGTGTGTGTGTGTGTGTGTGTGTGTGTGTGTGTGTGTGTGTGTGTGTGTGTGTGTGTGTGTGTGTGTGTGTGTGTGTGTGTGTGTATTTTGCGTGTGTATGTATTACACTTTCCATTCCCATCCAGTTGTATTAGGTATTGCAGAAGTAATCAATAAGAAAGCACTCACTCAACTTTGGGTTTCTTTCGTTTATCTTTCCTAGCGACCACTCAGAGAGCGAAGGGGAGGTTAAGAGAGGGGGGGAGGGGAAGTGAGGGAAAAAGGATGGGATGGGATGGGAGGAAAGAGGAGGAGACTGAAGGAAAGAGGAAAGGGAAGGGTAATGGGGGAGGGTAGGAATGAGGGATCGGGAGAAGAGGGGAAGAGGGGGGGAAAAGGGAAGAGAGGAAAATGGAGGAAATGGGAGGAAAGAAGAAGAGGGGGAGGGGGAGGAAAATGGAAGAGATGGGAGGAAAGAGGAGGAAAGAGGAGGAAATTGAAGGAAAGAGGAGAGAGAAGAGTACAGTGGAGGTTAGGAATGAGGGGACGGGACGGGAGGGGAGGGAAGGAGAAGGAAGGGGGGAGTAGGAGGAGATAAAATGGTGAGTGGGGGAGGAGATAGAGAACATAGAAAGATCTATTTTTTTGCCCATTTATCATTTATATATCCATTTACCCATTTGTTGACTAATGTAATCATCTATTGATTTCCATATTTCTTGCCGATTCATTAACCCATTTATTTTCCTATTTATTTTCTCAGTCATTAATTCATCTTCTTCCTTAGTTTTTTATTTATTCTTTTGTATGTTTAATATCATGTTTATTTACCTCTTTATGTACTAATGCATTTATACATCTATGTATTCATTCATTCGTTAGCTATTTAATTGATCTAATTCATCTTTTGCAACTGCAGGTGGACTGACATTAGTGACTCAGCATTCTTTTGCGCTTGGAGATTCATCGTCGCTTTCAAATCCTAATACTGTTCCTCTCTTCTACTTCTGACCTCCTTCACATCCTCCCCGACCACCCCTCTGACTCCATCCACCTCGTCAGCGCTATTGTTTCTCGCAGGATAGAAACGTTAGTTACTGATAAGTTTACTCACAGCCACTGCGTGGCTACATCCGTCAGTTATTGTTTTGTTACTTTTGTCTACATAAATAAATGAATAGCTAAATAGATAAATAAGTAAATAGGTTGATAAATAACTAAACATTTATAAACAAAGGACCTCTTTTCCCTTACACTGCCCAGATGTATGTATGTATGTATGTATGTATGTATGTATGTATGTATGTATGTATGTATGTATGTATGTATGTATGTATGTATGTATGTATGTATGCATGCATGCATGTATACATGTATGCATGTATACATGTATGCATATATGTATATATATATTTACGTAGATGTGAATAGATAAATAGAATACAAATGAATAGGTAAATACATTCATACATACATACTTACTAATATTATATACAGTACATAGATACTCGTACATACTGTATATGCATATATATATATATGTATATATATATATATATACATATATATATACATATATATATATACATATATATACACACATATATATATACATATATATATATACACATATGTATATATATATATATATATATGTATATATATATATACACATATGTATATATATATATATATATGTATATATATATGTATATATATGTATGTATATATGTATATATACATACATGCGAGAGACAGACTTTAACCTTGACTTGGTAAATTAAAGAGAAGCTCTCCGTTGCCAGTCGCCGCCGCCGCCGATGCCTTCTCATCCACTTGGGCGTCACCTACCGACCGAGTGGGGACTAAAAGCATTATTTCTGCTATTTTTATCATATGGTTTCAAGTAACACTACTCAGCGTTGTGAGCCCAGTTACATGGTGTCAATTTATCGAGTTTTGCTCACATCGATAGGGGTGAGAAAGCTTTTGTTAGGCTTCAACTGCGTTTCTTACAGTTTTTCATACATGGAGGACTGACAACCGGCGATTGTTCTTCTCTCAGTTACCAACTTCTAACCGGTAGCATAAAAAGAGTCCTACTCTCACACGTCACAGACGGCAGTCGAAAGTTTCTTTACAAAGATCTATGGGAGTCTCCAAGGACCGTTTGCGGCTGCTGTGGGGCAGCGAGTTTTCCACTCAGTGACAACCGAGGCAACAATTGATTGATTGATTGATTGTAGAAACAAATACTGGCTCGTAATAACCCACTTAAGCCCATCAATATCTTGATCCCCATCCACCTGATTTAAATCGTCTGTTGCATCCTCAAACAAAATACATAAACAATCACAATAACAGGGAAGTTAGCAGAGGTTAGTGACTTAAAGATATGGAAATTTGTACAAAGTAAGTCTTTAAAAGATACTGTAACTATTCAAGAAATGTATTTACATAAACAAAAATATCATGTAGATTTTTTTTTATTCAAGTATGAACAAATAAGTAAATATAGAAACAAAGATGAATTATATTTCACCTGAACAAGACAGAATTTTTGACTGTAGAAACGAGATGAAAGATTAAATTCATAAGCGCACTAATGTGCATCTGCGACGAATACATTTAGAGGTAAAATGCACACACAGGTACAAATGGCAAAGCATACAAGAAAACACGCTGAAACGAGAACTAAACAAAACCCTCAAATATTTGCTTTAAATGTCTGTTTCTCACGTGTGTGTGTGTGTGTGTGTGTGTGTGTGTGTGTGTGTGTGTGTGTGTGTGTGTGTGTGTGTGTGTGTGTGTGTGTGTGTGTGTGTGTGTGTGTGTGTGTGTGTGTGTATGTGTGTGTGTGCGCGCGCCTTTGTGGTCTCCAAGGAAGATAAGTAATTTAACTAAGGTTTAGGCAGTATTCCATGTACTGAATGTTTTGTACTAAAAATGAAAATGAACCCGTTTGTTAAAGTAAGGCACACAAATTTGGTCAACTTGTTTTATAGATAAATATGAAAATGTGTGCATTTTGTTTTTCAGAAGAAAATACATACACCCTATAAGTGCAATATATGTGGGAAATGCTACACAACCAAATCTATTCTCAGTAAGTACCCCACATTCATTGAGGCATGGTTTACTAATGTGATTTGTCCATTTCTGTTTACTTTCTCGACAAGGTGACAGGGATGTTCCTTCTTCTACAATGAGCTAAGATAAAAGGGAAACAGGTGGGTTGTGGGTGGGTGTACACCTTGGGTGGCAGTCTCCTTTATAAGGGCGAAGATGCTATTTGATATATAGAGATATATGAGAATATGAGTAGTGAGATTTCTGGAGTTGAGGTGGTTGTTGTTGTTGTTCCCTAGACTGTTTGGCTGAGTAGTCCCATTGAGTTGAGGTAGAGCTGTTGGATAGGGTAGATCAAAGAGTGCTGAGATGGTTTGGACATAAGATAAGAATGAACTAGGAACAACTAGCAAAAAAAAAAAAAGTGTGGAAAGTGGATATGGATATGGATGGAGGGAACTTGGGAGGAAGACCAAGATGTGGTGTTGTTGGGTCCCAGTATACAAACAATTTGCTGTGCAAGCAAATTAAATAATAATCCTGTTTTCAGAAGAATATTAAATTTGCATCACTGAAATTTAAATGATGAACTGGAAGCAACCTATTTACTTCAATCAAATCTTGCTTAACGAGCACCTCACATAATGAGCAAATAAATAAAAAAATTGCTTAATGAGCAACATTTTGTTTAACAAGTGAAGTTTTGGGATTTGTATGCCTGATGTGAAGGCTCCTTTCTACCTAGCTAGTCACAAGGAGTGTCTCCTTGTGGCTCATGGCTAGCTTGTTCCCTTCTGCTTCTTGGACAGTGTTGCCACTGCTTGAAATTTTCTACTAGATCTTGGATTTTTTTTTTTTTACTTCAACCTTGGAGTCTTGAATTTTTATTTATCTATTTATTTATTTACTATTATTATTTTTTTCTTCATAAAATCCAGTAAATCTTGTTGTTTTCAAGTAACTTAGCTGATGAGTGCATAAAGATATCCAGTATTACACCCATAGCAAATGTAATTATAAAAATATGATTGATTTCAAAAGTCCATCACTCATTAACAAGCTATATAAATCGTTAGTTCGTCCACATTTGGAATATGCTGTTTCCGTATGGTCACCGAATCTCATTAAAGACATTGACAGACTGGAAAAAGTACAATGGCGAGCCACAAAACTGATTCCAAATATCAAAAATAAATCATACGAAAATCGACTAAAACATGAATCTGTTTTCCCTAAAAAAGCGTAGACTCAGAGGTGACTTGGTACAGGTCTTTAAGATTTTAAAGGGAATTGATAACATCAAAAGTGACAAAATTTTCACATTGAATGAGAATCAGACAAGAAACAATGGTCTCAAACTGTTTGGAAATAGATTCAATTTGGAAGTGGGTAGAAACAACTTTGCCAACTGTGTAGTTAATGAATGGAATAAACTTCCTGCACAGGTAGTGCAATGTAGTTCAGTTCGAAGCTTTAAGAATCATTTAGATAGATACCTAAGTAAGATGCTGTAATGATTATAATTTATCTTATATTATTTGTTTTTGTTTTGTTATCTTTTGTCTGTCTGATTTTCATTTATTATTAGTTATATGTCAATTTATTATTATTTACTATTTACCTGTTTGTTTATCATTTAACTATACCTATGCATTTATTTATGTATTTTATTTGTTATTTACATTATTATAGTTTTTATTTATTATTTTATTATTAATATGATTTTTTTTTCGCATCCGACCTAGATATGGATCAAAAGGTCTCCTGTTGGTATGCTCCGCCTTTGTAATCCTTTGTAATCCTTTGTAATCCAATGTTGTGATCTTCAGGCCTTCTGATCGAGTAACATTCTTAAAAAATGCTATACATAAGAAATAGAACAATAACAATAATACATAAATAAATATATAAATAAATAAATAAATGAATAAGACGTACTCGAACCAGATGCCGAATGAACTTTTGTCGAAAGGTAAAAAGCCGAAAGGACACAAAGCCGAAAGGACACAAAGCCGAACGGACCTAAAGCCGTTTTTTTTTTTTTTTTTTTTTTTTTTTTTTTTATTCATCATGATAATATGCAAATAATCATGTATAAATGAATAATTAAAGCAACTTTATAAAGTATCTCTTTTTTTTTGCATTCATCATAATAATATGCAAATAATCATGTATAAATGAATAATTAAAGCAACTTGATAAAGTATCTCTATTTGATTTACAATGTAAATATGTGAAAATAGAGTTGTCATACAGTTTTTTATTTAGTTTTTTTCGTATTTGTAAGTTAAAATGTAAAAGAAATGCATGCTAGTATTAATGAAAACAATATCTTTGTAATAGATTTTTTATTGGACATAGTCAAGCTATCGGACGTTCATTAAAAAATGTGAGCTAAAGCTCGTACAAACGCCAATCCTTTTTTTTCAAAGACTTTATTCTATCGGTGATTATGTCGGCAAAAGTGCATTCAGTATCCCGTCCATGCACCCTAGAAGCCACCTGTCTCGCAAATATTTGACCCTGACTCAGTTTGACCTGGGGTCAACGTGACCTGGAGTCAACGTGACCTGGGGTCAACGTGACCTGGGGTCAACGTGACCTGGTGTCAACGTGACCTGGGGTCAACGTGACCTGGGTTCAGATGAGAACTATACATCCTCCAGATGGTGCTCACAATTTTGTTTTAAAAGCTTTGGATACTTTAAAAGCTAGAGCCGAACAGACAGAAGAGGTGACAAGCAGTGTAATTAACAATGTCATTGAATAATTGGCTTTCAACATTACTGCCTCTCTGCCTAAGAGAGGAACTCTTAGAATGGTAAGGCGAACAAGAAATGTTGACGAGAGTGAAGACCTAGTGATGACAGTTGGCTCTATGAAACTCTCTTATTATTCATTCAACAGAGAAGAACTTGGAATTACTCTCTAGTAAACGGACATGGTTTGGTGATGGCATTTTGTACCCTGCTGTTGTACTAGGAAAACAGCTGTATACTATACATGCTATTATTTCAGGGAGCAAAAACCTTACCACTAGTGTATTGTATTGCAAGTAACAAAGGAAAAAAAACGTATGACGAAATCTTTAAATATTTTGAAAAAGCAAAGTCGTTAAGGATACAGATTCAATAACAATCGACTTCGAACAAGCAATCATAAATAGCATTAAAAAGAATTTTCCTAATGTATTAATTGGAAGTTGTTTCTTTCGTTTTGGACGCTTGTGGCGAAATATCCAGTCTTGTGGACCGCAACAATGGTACGTTGAACTCGGCAATGCCCTTTTCATTAAGCAGTTACAAACACTTGTTTTTGTCCTAATTAGTGAATTCCTTAGACGTCGAAACTGATGAGTTATTGAATGATTTTCTAGTACACATTGAAAGTACGTGATTGGGAACAGTCCCAAGAGGGTGACGAAGGAGACCCATTTTTCATGTCGAAATATGGTCTGTCCACACTCGATTTAATGATGATTTCCTGAGAACTAACCATTCTCTCCAAGTGTGGCATCAGACTTTTAAAAAGAGGCTTAACGTAGCTCATCCTACAGCCGACAAATTACTAAAAGCCATTAGATATGAGCAGGCATCTAGTGAAACTTAACTGAGCAGCCATCTATGGGAATTGCCATACTACGGCCTAGCAAGAAGTGCGACACATTGAACGATTGGATAAAAAGTATTTGCAATAAAGTTGTTGTTCTTATTTATATATTTATATATTTTTTACATTTTAACTGACGAATACAATTTATTTTAAATAACTGTATGATAAATTATTTTCATATATTTACACTGCGTGTCAAATAAAGAAATACTTTGAGGTTACTTTATTTATACATTTGTATATAATTATTTATATTTTATTATATCAAATGTAATAAAAAAGAATTCGGCTTCATATCTGTTTGGATCCAAGTCCGTTCGGCTTTAGGTCCGTTCGGCTTTGTGTCCTTTCGGCAATTTGGTTTCGGCTTCTTGTCTTTGGTCAAAAGTATATTCGGCATCCCGTCCGTGTACCGAATAAAAATAGGGTCTGCCAAAACAAAGCTCACAAAGTGAATCACGGCACGCGACACAAAGATTTAGAGATTCACTTGGACGAGCGCGCGCGCGAGCTTACCTGATCTATAAATTGCCAACCCAACCAACCCGCGACTCTGCCACTCACTCTATCCTCGCGTACTCTAACCTGCCCCGTTCCCGCCTCCCCTTCGTGATACTTTACAAAAAAAAAAAAAAAAAAAAAAAAAAAAAAAAAAAAAAAAAAAAAAAAAAAAAAAAAAAAAAAAAATCCCACCTCCCACCTCCCCCTTCCTCTCTCCTTCTACCCCTCACCCACCCTACCCATCCCCGTGCCTGGGAGGAGGAGCGACTGGCACTTCAGCCCCCCCTCCCCCCAGATTCATGGTACTATAAATGGGAGAGCCTGTGTGAACATTTATATGAGCGTGTATGATGTAGGTTTCCGTGTGTGTGTGTGTGTGTGTGTGTGTGTGTGTGTGTGTGTGTGTGTGTGTGTGTGTGTGTGTGTGTGTGTGTGTGTGTGTGTGTGTGTGTGTGTGTGTGTGTGTGTGTGTGTGTGTGTGTGTGTGTGTGTGTGTGTGTGTGTTACATCATGGTCTTGGATAACGTGTTGGGTTCGTGATCGACAGCTATTACCCTCCAGGATGAGAGCTCACAACTATATATGACCGATCTATGGGTAATGGTGTGACCTTACACGCACACACACACACAATTCCCCGCCCACGAGAGCTGGAGTAACGATTCGCAGCGCAGAGATAGTGAAATTATTTCAGCCCTGGGCAGGATTCGAACCAGGTACCACAAGTACCGCCATACTGACAGTCTGGAACTCTACCAACCGCACCACCGAGTCGTGTGTGTGTGTGTGTGTGTGTGTGTGTGTG
>NC_134809.1:40220308-40222808 GCF_046742065.1 Oratosquilla oratoria
CATACCTGTACCAAAACATTCATTGTGGCTTAATGTCTTGTAAAAGCACTGTCTCGAAATACTCCCCAGTGTTAGCTAACCTATATATGGTGTATTTCGAGACAGTGCTTACAAGACATTAAGCCACAAGGAATGTTTTGGTACAGGTATGTGGACGACATCTTTACGATTTGGGATGACGAATGGGGATCTTTTGATGCTTTCTTTGAACAACTAAACAACTTAGCCACTAATATTAAATTCAAAGTTGAATGGGAGGTGGATAATAGACTACCATAGTTAGATATCCTATTAATACGGCATCAGGACCAATTGTCTTTCACAGTGTACAGAAAGCCCACACATACAGGGAGCTATGTGCACTTTTTCAGTCACCATCCTGATAAAATTAAATATAGTGTTGCCTCAGGTCTTTTCCTGAGGGCACTTAGATTATGTAGTCCACATTATTTGGAAATGGAGATAACAACCATCAGGAATCAATTAAAAAGAATAGGGTATCCTGATTGGTTTCTAAACAGAGCCCTAAGTAAAGCCAAAACTAGTTACTTTGGATCCACTTCCCATTCCAGTAAGAACTTCAGTTGGGACAAAAACTGTATTAAATTGCATTATAATAGGCCCTTAAATGACATTTCTCAATTTCTTCCACAGGAAGATATTAAAATTGTTTTTAGTTATCCCAATAATTTGTTTAAGAAAATAGTCAATGTACATCAAAGACCTAGAGAAGAAATACATCAAGGTGTGTATAAACTCCCTTGCTCTGATTGTAACAATGTATATTGGGGACAAACAGGTAGATATTTATATACTAGGATGCAAGAACATAAAAATTCAATTAAATACGCACAACATAATTCCGCTGTCTTCCAACATGTAGACAAGGAAGGCCATCATATGGATTGGAATGAGGCAAAGATTATCTTTAATTCAAAATGCAGTTTTAAAAGGAAAAATAATAGAATCATCCTTGATTAACAAATTTCCAAATTTTAACATATCATATGGGCAGTGGTCACCTGACTGCATTACCACCTGGGCAGTCAACAAATTGTTACCATCGGCATCAGGACCAATTGTCTTTCACAGTGTACAGAAAGCCCACACATACGGGGAGCTATGTGCACTCCCAAATCGTAAAGATGTCGTCCACATACCTGTACCAAAACATTCCTTGTGGCTTAATGTCTTGTAAAAGCACTGTCTCGAAATACTCCCCAGTGTTAGCTAACCTATATATAGAGTATTTCGAGACAGTGCTTTTACAAGACATTAAGCCACAAGGAATGTTTTGGTACAGGTATGTGGACGACATCTTTACGATTTGGGATGACGAATGGGGATCTTTTGATGCTTTCTTTGAACAACTAAACAACTTAGCCACTAATATTAAATTCAAAGTTGAATGGGAGGTGGATAATAGACTACCATTTTTAGATATCCTATTAATACGGCATCAGGACCAATTGTCTTTCACAGTGTACAGAAAGCCCACACATACAGGGAGCTATGTGCACTTTTTCAGTCACCATCCTGATAAAATTAAATATAGTGTTGCCTCAGGTCTTTTCCTGAGGGCACTTAGATTATGTAGTCCACATTATTTGGAAATGGAGATAACAACCATCAGGAATCAATTAAAAAGAATAGGGTATCCTGATTGGTTTCTAAACAGAGCCCTAAGTAAAGCCAAAACTAGTTACTTTGGATCCACTTCCCATTCCAGTAAGAACTTCAGTTGGGACAAAAACTGTATTAAATTGCATTATGATAGGTCCTTAAATAACATTTCTCAATTTCTTCCACAGTTTGTAACAATGTATATTGGGGACAAACAGGTAGAGATTTATATACTAGGATGCAAGAACATAAAAATTCAATTAAATACGCACAACATAATTCCGCTGTCTTCCAACATGTAGACAAGGAAGGCCATCATATGGATTGGAATGAGGCAAAGATTATCTTTAATTCAAAATGCAGTTTTAAAAGAAAAAATAATAGAATCATCCTTGATTAACAAATTTCCAAATTTTAATATATCATATGGGCAGTGGTCACCTGACTGCATTACCACCTGGGCAGTCAACAAATTGTTACCATCGTTGGTGAAGGCGGGTGACCTGCCCCGCAAAGCACTAGACGCTACCTGAGTCCTACCCTTGTCCCTTATTTTTATTGTATATAAGACATGCCTTTTGCTCTACCTTTCTGTATTCCACTGAAGAGGATCACAGTCCGTGATCGAAATATATGGAATTCATTTATTTCATTTCTTCTTATCCAACACAGTGGGTTTTTGTTGAATATATATATAATATATATATATATATATATATATGCGAATAAATCACAAAAACACGTGATTCACAAAATGTGTAATAAAACCACTTGGAAAATAAAATAAAAGGTGACCAAACGTTTTCGTCTATTTAAGACATTTTCAAAGGTACAGAGTAAGGTAGTAGTGACATTATATATACAAAAGAAGCACATT
>NC_134809.1:40235308-40242808 GCF_046742065.1 Oratosquilla oratoria
TGTCTGGGGATAGGTTGGCCTAGGGCGAAACTAGATCATCATTTTATTCTTAGCGTTAACCTAATCACTGAATTAGTGCTCTGGCCATAGGCCTAAAAATTACTTTATTCACCCACCCCATCCCCCAACTCCAACCCGACCCCTGGCCTAGGCCTAGTGCCAGTAATGAGAGGCCTAGTCTCACGTCACGTAGGGATAGGCCAACAACACAGGCCATAACTTGGAAGTGTGGGGACAGTCATATTCACCTGCATAGTCTATCATAATGCCCAGGTCTACATATGCATGTGGCATGTAAATTGTGTAGGCCATCTTGCACATTTTGTGAATCTGCACAGATTATGAATATTCGTTAAAATGTGCAGCACCAATATTGAATTCATAATTGGACACAAAGGTAACGAATACATTAGACATGCACACATTATGAACCTAACCTAACCTAACCTTACCTAACCTTAAAAATCTTCATAATGTGTGCATGTCAAATAGATTTCTTGTCTGTGCGTCCATTTATGAATTCATTATTGGTGCTGCACATTTTAAGAATATTCATAATCTGTGTAGATTAGAAAATTATGCGTTACATAGGCTACCTAGGCCTAGGACAATAGCTTAGGGTATGGCCTGTGTTGTTGGCCTAGTGCCAAACACTGCAGTGCATTAAAGCAATACCTCACTTCTATCCTGCGACGTTTGTTGAAGGCCTGATTTCATTTTCTGGCCACTTTAGGGGTCGATTCATGGACTGGCTTGGGTGCAAAGATCGTTGAGATGGCATTTATCTTCAGAGAAGGTCTCACAA
The DNA here is from genome assembly GCF_046742065.1 of Oratosquilla oratoria. NCBI lineage: Eukaryota > Metazoa > Arthropoda > Malacostraca > Stomatopoda > Squillidae > Oratosquilla > Oratosquilla oratoria. Next base: position 40,236,114 of record NC_134809.1, read on the forward strand.
CTCCCGAATAGCCAATTGAATGACCCAGATTCTTCACAGAACAGTTGGGATCAAATTGATGCATGTAGAGTTTAGAATATGCACTGGGCACCCACAACGACCCCTTCTTTCTCCCGGCTCTATTTAATTTCCGCACCCATTCAGCTCGTCGATCTGCAGCATTGTGGAATTAAAAAAAAAAAAAAAATCCGACCGCTACCTCGTCCGTTTTTACTCTCGGCAGCTACACAATAGATCATAATTTGTCAAATTTTCTCACAGCTATTCAAAAGATTCAAAGTTTAACAATGGCAAACAATGGCGTGTGAACAGCAATGTTTGGCTACTGATACGTCACACTTCCGAAGATTCCCGACGATAGCCGAGGGTGTGAAGGCACCATTTTTGAAGTCCAGACGATTTATTCAGAGTTGAAAAATAGCGTTTTTGTTGCCTGAATTCAAATTTAATGGCAAAAATATTCTGTGGGAATGGTCGACAATGTTTTTTTTTATTTAATCTGCTCGGAGTTTTGAAAAAATGCCTTTCGTTGTGCACTATGACCTCTAAGGTTCTCTTCTCCTGCCACTATTCCTCCTCCTCCTCCTCCTCCTCCTCCTCCTCCTCCTCCTCCTCTTCCTCTTCCTCCTCCTCCTCCTCCTTTTCGGTGCGATATTGTCCCAAGGAGAGAAGCGCTGCTTACTAACGATAGCACTAAGACACTGTGCACTGGTGGTGTCCTCGGAATCGTGCTTGTTGGTCTTTCATTCACTGAGTTGTGGATTCGAGTCTCGCACTCCTTTTCGATTCCCCACAGTAACTGTGTTACCTGCCCACCAACACTCCCGGAAGCGCATAATAGAAGCCTCCTATCACTTTTACAGACACCCTTCAGGATGACGCCAGTATCGGGACCACAAAAGGTCTTGAGGAAGACCTAAAGGAACAAAGGAGTTTATGCCAGAAGGAGCTGAGGAGCTGAGTACCTGCGGCCGAAGCCCTCACCTTTGCTCCATTATGCGCTTTAAGGACTGTTGGTGGGAGCAGATAATACACGGTCACTGCTGGAAATCGAAAAGAAGGAAGTGCAGGATTCGAACTCACAACTAAGCGAATGCGAAACCAGCACGTTTCCGATTGCGTCACCAGCGCTGCAAAGGGACAAAATAAATAAGTAATGGCGTCGTTTTCATTCACGTCATTCCACGTGCATTTGGAAAAATGTCGACATTTCCATCTGGGCTCATAACACCATGACAGACCCCGTACGCTAGGTCCCCTCCCACACACACAAGTGTTATTCCCTCCCAAAGAAACCACCTCCCTGCCCCTGCCCCTGTCCTAGAACCTCCCCCCAAAAAAAATCCTTCCCTCTGCCCCCCCAGGAGTCGGAATCCTTACCCTGGGGTACCTTCACCTGAACAAAATCACCTGAAAACTCTCACACAAGACACACTGCTGAGGTGCAACAAGTTGACCCCGCGAATCAACAAGACCACATCTCTCAACCTCAGTACTTTGTTTTACTTACACCATTTGCCTTTCGGTGTGTGTGTGGGGGGGGGCGCCGCCCCCTTTGCCTCCCCTTCCCCTCCCCCTTTCATCTGGTGTTGACGATCCCTGCCTGGCCCTGACGACGCCTATTAATAAATACAACACACACGGAGTAGGGGTGGATGGGGGAGACACAAAGCAAGCTTAGCAGCCAGTCGCTATTTTGACCACGGCTATAAATGATCATTTGTACGAGAGTTAAGATCAGGACAAGCACATCAGTTAAAAGGGTGTCCTTTACAGTTAAATGACAGTCGCAATGATTGTAACTGCAGCAGGTAAAGACAGAAGTTGAGGGGCATACGCCAGGAGGCAATGAGTAGCTGCGTTCGACGCCGTCACCTTTGCCCTATTATGTGCTTTGGGGACTGTTGGGGAGCAGGTAACCCACTGTTGCTAAATACTCGAATGCTTACACAATGTCTGACGATTAAGGAGCGTGTCTGAAGAAAAAATATGAAGATATATAGTCGGACAGAAAAAGACGGTTAGACAGAGACTGGCAAAGGCAAAGTCAGAGACAGAAAACGAAAGAAAGAAAGAGACAGACAGGCAGGCAGGCAGACAGATGGGGACTGACAAATAGAGAGTCAAATAGAGAGAGACAGACAGTCAAACCCATTTTCTAGTGTGTTTACGGCCTAGGTTTGTCAAGGTTTTTGTTCTTTTCTTTCTTTCTCTTTTCTCTGCGTTCTGCAGGCATTCATCGAGGTTCAGTGTGTTAATTTCTTTCTTTCTTTTCGTAGCTCCCTTTGTTTTCGCTTTCCGTCCGACTTACTGCTTTGTCGTCGTCACCTGTTGACCTCAAGAGGCACAACAGGTAGTACTCGCACCTCACGGCTTATTGAACGATTGATTCCCATAAGGGGGAGGGGTACAGGGAAGAGAGAGGGAGAGGGGGAAATGGGAGACTGGGAAAGGGGATATATATATATATATATATATATATATATATATATATATATATATATATATATATATATATATATATATATATATATATATATATATATATATAATGCAGACACCACAGGGAAATTAAAGTGTAGAATACTAAAGGTTTTCGTCTATTACGACATCCTCAGAGTACAAGAAAAAGAAATAGAACACAATATCTATACAAAGATAAGAAAACTAGGGAAGGTTACAGCCACATATATATAAGGCACGTGCCATCAGTACTCGTAATTACTCAGGGTAGATAGTAACCTTTATGTAGTAAATTATCATCAAAAGATTTGCCAGTATATAAAAGGATAGAAATCTGACAAATAATCTACTTACTAATTTCATTAGCTTATTTGTACAAAAAATCCATTCTTTTCTCTTTCTTTGTAGCAAAAATATCTGTCACGTTTTCATAGAAAGTAAAATTAGAAACTTTCTCCATTTTGCTGTCTTTCCTTTTCGATGGATATTAAAGCAAGTGAAGAAAGTCTTTGATTTGTTATTCTGTTCCTAGTGTAGCTCTTAATTCTTTTCAAAGCAGAAAACGATCTCTCCACAGTAACAGTTGTGGCAGGAATTGTCAAAATTAACTGCAGCAACTTCACATCTGCGATCTGGTAGTTCCCCGACGGTACTAGGACAGCTCAGTCTCTATTCTAATTTTAACGAGTCACAATGAAACACAACTTGTCGGATAGCTCGCCATAATAGAGTCTTGGTGAAATTAGAATAGAGACTGAGCTGGCCCAGTACCGTCGAGGAACTACCAGATCGAAGATCAGGTCATTCCTTTTGTAGGGTTTGGCTGGCTCAAGGCTATCCTCTTTGCTTCATAATAAGCAGTCGCTAAGGCAAAGATTCGAGACCTTGCAATAGAGCTTATTTCCATTTGTCACAAAGACACACAACTTGTCGGATGGCTCGCCATAATAAAGACTCGGTGAAATTAGTATAGAAAGTGAGCTGGCCTGGTACCGTCGGGGAACTACCAGGTCGCAGAGCAGGTTGTTCCTTTTGTACGACCTAGCTGGCTCAAGGCTATCGTCTTTGCTTCATAATAAGCAGTCGCTAAGGCAAAGGTTCGAGTCCTTGCGATAGAGCTTATTTCCATTTGTCACAATGTCACCCAACATATATGTATATATATAGATATACATATATATATACATATATATATACATACATATATATACATATATATACATATATATATACATATATGTACATATATATATACATATATATATATATATATATATACATACATGTACATACAAGTACCGGCTTCGCCACCATGGCTTCGCTATGGGCGCTTGGCGTGTGGCACTGCTCGTTTTGCGAGCGGGCGCTTTGCACCCTGCCCTTTGCTCGCGACCAATCAATTGTTCACGTTGCGGTGACGTTAACGTTCTCGGCCACTCAGTAGTTTCCGTTGCTGTGACGTCACCACTCTCGGCCAATCAGTTGTCCCCGTTGCCGTTACGTCAGCACTCTCTCAGCTAATCAGGTTCTCGTGGACTGTTACCAAATCACTGTCACCGGCTAGATAATTTTGCCAAGAACAGATATGTTAGATTATTTATTCATTTACATATATTCATATATATACATACATACATACATACACACACACACACACACATACACATATTATATATATATATATATATATATATATATATATATATACACACATTCAGAAAACCAAAATGTCGTAACACATTTGTGAAATGTTTAAATATAACCCACTGTCGGAGAAACAAAGCAAAAGAAACAGACGATCTGTATATTTCGACCACAACTGTGATCCTCTTCAGATGAAGAGGACCACAGTTGTGGTCAAAATATACAGATCGTCTGTTTCTTTTGCTTTGTTTCTCCGACAGTGGGTTATATTTAAACATATATATACATATATATCTACATACATATATACATATATTATATACATATATACATACCAGTATATATACACAGACATGACAGGATTGAACAGACACCAAGAAAAATGCATTTCTGATCTTATTTAATGCTTAATGTTATTCAAATTTACCTAATATACTATATTTACCTAGATTTATGTTTCAGATTACATACAAGATTAATCAAGCATGCCACGAACCAAAGGAACAGTAGACCTATCTGAATTTCAGCGAGGTCGTATTGTGGGTCAACATGAAGGTGGACTTAGTCAACGCAAAATATCTGAAAATCTGTTAATACAGTGATTGTACAATTCACCAGAGAGGGCAAGAAGGGCAGAAAATTTCATTCAGATCGTCCCGGGCCCTCAGAAAGAACCTTGCGTCTTATTAAAAGAAATGTCGAAGAGGATCCACGTTGCAAGGCTTCTGACATAGCAGCACAAGCTGATGTCAGTCCCAGAACAGCTGTCAGATACACCTACAAGCTGGATTACTATGGCAGAGCTGCAAGAAGGAAACCACTCCTTCGTCCAGCCAATATCAAGCGCAGAAAGGATTGGGCTCTTAAGATGGTGGAGGGACCTGTGGCCTTTTGGAACACTGTCATTTTCTCTGATGAGTCACGATTCGCATTATTTTCTGACAATGGAAGAGTGTGGGTCTGGAGATTCTGTAGTCAAGAGTTTGACCTCAAAAGACTGCACCCAACAATGAAACATGGGGGCATTTCAAATATGGTGTGGGATGCAATTTGGAGTGATGGTCGATCAGAGCTTGTGGAGCGTCCAGGAAACTTCAATTCAGGCAAATATGTTTCTATATTAAAGGAAGGACTCATTCCAATATTCTCCAGTGGTAGAAGGAATAAAAAATGTCTTCCTGTTTATGAAAGATGGAGCTCATTGTCACACTGGTCAAGCAACACAAAATTGGTTGAGCCAAAATGGGATCAGGAAACTTCCATGGCCAAGTCAGTCCCCGGATATGAACCCTATTGAACACCTGTGGAGTATATTAGACCGACAACTTCACAAAAAGAACAGGAAGCCATCTTCAAAGCCCGAACTTTTAGGATTACTACGGGAAACATGGCAAGAAATCCCTCAAGATGATACTAGTGAACTAATCACCAGCAATGCAAGGGTCCCTGCATTGAAAAAACCAAAGGGGATGTCAACCAAGTATTAGTTATTCACATTGTGACCATTTATAAGCACTTTAATTGTATCAATTGCTTGTTTAATAAATTAAACGATTTCTCTTGGTGTCTATTCAATTCTGTCATGTCTGTATATATATATATATATATATATATATATATATATATATATATATATACATATATATATATACATATATATATATATATACATATATATACATATATATACATATACATACATACATATACCAAAGGCTTTTTTCCCCCTACATGGGGGTAGCCACAAAGAAAAAGGCATAGAAACCACTCCCACCCATTCCATTTCCCATATATTCCACTCCCCTCCACCCTCCTCCCTCCCTCTTATCTTGGCACACACACACACACACACACACACACACACACACACACACACACACACACACACACACACACACACACACACACACACACACACACACACACACACACACACACACACACACACACACACACACATACATACATACATACATACATACATACACACACACACACACATATATATATATATATATATATACATATATAAATATATATATACACACACATATATATATATATATATATATATATATATATATATATATATATATATATATATATATATATATGTACGATTTTAAAACTCCCTAATGGGGGCTTGAACCCCTATTTTTATTCACTTATCAGGAGCCAACACCATTCCATGGATTTTCCTGAAAATTGGAATATAGATACTATCCATAAGGATAAATAGTATGTATGTCTTGATTTCAATCTTCGTAAGGGTTAATAAAGGTGGGCTGAACCCCCTACGGAATTCATACCCTGACTTTGATAAAGTTCGAGCCCTAGGTAAGGGGCGTAAAGGGGGGCACAACCCATCATGAAAAATTCATAAATTTCCGATTCGGGCTTGGGCACAATTATATTTGGATACTTGGCAAAGCCACCAGGATCAGATGGCAATCAAAAATAGGACCACCTATCTGGTAGCACTGATCCAGGGGGTTGCCAGTGAAAGTAAGTATTCTGTTCCTCAATGTGCCGTACATACCAAAGGTTCCATAAATCCTGGTTTATGGTCACGAAACCCAACCACAACA
>NC_134809.1:40265308-40275308 GCF_046742065.1 Oratosquilla oratoria
AAATACATATCTCATACATCCTTATATATGATTTATTTCTATTCTTGACAACTTCTCCTATTCATATTGTACACCGTGGAGAAAGCAACGCTCACACCCGCTTTTGTGAGAATATCCCAAATCCTCCGCGTACTTCGAGTTGGGGACGGACATAAAACCCCGCCCTGCCTTCTCCGGACCAGTCGTCCTTCTATCCTTCTCATATAAATATACCTTATATATATCTGTATATGTATATGTTTCTGGTAGGGGGAGGGGGTAAATCAAATTTCCAAAACTCATTGTAAACACAAAAGTTATAATGAACACAAAAATACAGCACACAGCAAATACAAGAAATTTATACAAAAAATACAGCAGAAACCAAAATACAAGCAGATCAAATTAAATATCAAGACGTTTAGTCAGCGTTGTAGATCTGCTTCAAATGTTTAGATCGACATGATTCAATCTACCAATTTTACAAATCTATCGGAGCGATGACAAGGAAGGTCCACATACCTCAGCCAAACAAAGCGTGTCTTTATATATATATATATGAAATATATATATATCTATAAATATATATATGTATAATGAAGCTAGAACCGCAACAAGATGTGAAATGCGAATTTTTACCATGAAGACATAGCTTAATTAACGTACCTGTCTATAAACTCCTCTACAGAAGGTAAATCAGCAGATTTTGCTTCCCCAGACACATCAAGACGGCGTATTTCCTGGCGATTCTTGAATCTCTGAAGCCATCCATCTGAGAATTAGTACGATTCTCCAAATGACTTATTTTCAGCCAAATCTTTGGCTTTTTCTTGCAGCATTGGGCCTGATGTAGCTGCACCTTCAGATCATTTAAGACAAAACCACTCGTACAACACTTTGTCCATCATTTCCACACGTTTATGTTGTAGAGTATGGCGATTTTCTGCAGCTTTAGGCGTGTCACTCAACTTCACAGACTCTCTTAGCTTCTTGGATTGGACCTTGATATAGTAAATGGTAGACGACCCAATCCCGTGTTCTTCCATTAGTATCTCTCTATTTTTCGCCTTTCTCCAATTTTCTGCTTATGTCCACCTTTTGCTTAAGTGAAAGCACCCCACGTTTCCTCTTCTCAACCTTTGGCATGATGATATAGAGGTGGCTAACACGTTGTGGGAGAAGCGAATGGGACTGAGAAGCCCTGGTGGCGGTGGTTGTAATTACAACCACGCCCAGGAATTTTAAAGACGCGCGGGAAATTCAAACTTATTTATCTATTTTTACATACATCTATCTTTATCACCATTTTTTCGATTTTCGTGAAAAATATGTCTGTTATTTGAAGTGCCGTATACTAGGCCGGATACGAGACTATATAGATACACATATGTATACATATATATATATATATATATATATATATATATATATATATATATATACATATATATACATATATGTATATATCTATACATATAAATAAATATATGTATGTACATATATATACATATAAATATATATATACATATATATGTATATATATACATATATATATATATATATATATATATATATATATATATATATAATTATGACATTGGAATCAAACTCTCCTACTGGGATTCGAACCCACGCCTGAGCGGCTTGTTTATAAGACGGAGGCCGTACCATCGTATCACGACGACCCTTCAAAATGGAAATATTTAGTTCATAGCCCGATCGTTCCCCCGGGAGCGTCCGCGTGAAATGGTATATAGAGTATTGCATCACCGCCGGAAGGGAGGAGGGTGTTCAGGGGGAAGTAGAGAGAGGGGGTATGGGTACAATACGGGTCACCTCAATGGTGACGGGCGGAGGGGAAGGAAGAGGGGTTGGGAGATGGGATTTTGTCCTAGAACAAGCATTGAAAAGAGGTGTACTGGAAATCATATTGGATTGAATTTTGATGGCAGAAGCTTGTTTCCTTATGAGGATAGCTTCCAACATTTTCAATTCCTTTAATTTGTTGCATTTTGTGACTACCCTGGTATTACTGAAGATGGTCTCCCTATCAATTTAGTTCACAGGTAACACCATCAGGCTGAAATTGATAGGGAGACCATCGTCAATAATACTAGGGTAGTCACTTAGAACCTGGGAACAAAAATATGTTACACGGTTTAATAGGTTAAGTACCGGAACAGCCATGTAAGGACCAATAGGTCTGTTGTTGTTCGCTTGTCGATATAACTCAATGTAACTCTCTCTCTCTCTCTCTCTCTCTCTCTCTCTCTCTCTCTCTCTCTCTCTCTCTCTCTCTCTCTCTCTCTCTCTCTCTCTCTCTCTCTCTCTCTCTCTCTCTCTCCCTCCAAGACGTCTATCGACCAACACAGGTCCCTTTTAGGGAAAGAAACGTATATACACAAGGGGCTATTGGGACTGTACGTTAGGACAGGACGCCATCTGCCACAGCAGGAGGAGCGGTGCAACTGTCTCAGTCCACATCGATAAACGTTAAATGTGTCACACGTGTTGCGCTTTGCATCGCTGCGAATGTGTATGAAGGGGGCAGGTTTGAGGAGGGGTTCTTGTGTCATCTGAGGAGTCCAATCGGGGATGAGATCTTCTGTGTTCTCTCTCCCGCCCTCCCTCTCCCTTCCTCTATCTCTCTCCCTCCCTCCCTCTCCCTACCTCCCTCCCTCCTCCTCCATTCTTCCCTCTCTCTCTCTCTCTCTCTCTCTCTCTCTCTCTCTCTCTCTCTCTCTCTCTCTCTCTCTCTCTCTTTCAATCTTCCTTCACTCCTTCCCCCTGTCTCCCAACTTCTCTCCATCTCTATCCCTCCCTACGATTGCATATGGAACTGACTTGAGTGCTGATGGAAGATCGTCCTTCAGAAAGGACAACTGCTCCCGACATGAAGAGAAGAAGAGTCTCCCCGCCCGTTGGGGAGGACCTCGGTCTTCGAGGCGAATCTTCTTGAAAAGTGTGGTTGAAGTATCACTGATGAAAGTGAAGACACGGTGTTGACAATCACTGCTATGATAAGAATGCTTAGAGTGTATACAATTTTGAATTCTTGCCAAGTGTTTGTGCAGGAAGGCAGCTGTTTTATAAATAATCTTTTACTCGTTATCAATTTATAATAAAAGATGAGGTTTACTTTAGCATCGCAATTGCTGGGACGGACGTTTTGTTATAACAATACTTTATTTGATAACTGAATAGAAATCTACTTCAGAGTAGCCATTATCAACCAACATCGCGCAAAATCTTGGAGTTCTTTACGAGCAAAAAGCCCAAATCGTTCTACGAAAAGAGACTTTCTGTGGAGAGTCTATCGGGATCTAAGAAAGGGGAAGATGACGATTATTCTCTGCATCATACTGTCTTTTTTTTTCAAGCGAGCAAATGTGCCCACAGCCATGGCAACAGCAAACGGAGCCAACTTCTCGTCAACAAAAGCCCTCTCCAACTGCGGCTTTTGTGCACGAGAGACCTTGAGACCCGTTCCTGATGACCTGCAGCTTGGAGGAAGTTAGGAAACCCTTTCACCTCCTCCGCCTCCCTCTCTGCCTCCTCCCTCTCCCTCATTTCCTCCGCCCTCTCCCTCCATCACGGTGACGCAATTCATGGTCTTTCTTCTGGCTAGGAACGTCCAGTTTTATCCAGATGAACGGGAGGGTGGACATTGGCCTGAACTAGGGTATCGACTCGGCCTCTTTCATCTAGTGGCCCTCTCGTCCTTGACCAGAACAAAATGAATAAGCACCACCACAGTGTTGGTTTTTTAATCATTTGCTTGTTTCTTTCTTTCTCATCGGTTTATCTATTTATTCATCTATTGATTAATTTATTTCTTAATTATTTATTTCTCCCTTCCTCCACACTTTCCTTTCTTCCTCTCTTCCTCTCGCACCTCCTTTCTTCATTTCCTGCCTTCCTTCTTACTTGTCTCTCCCCCACCTCCCTCCCTCCCACCCTATCTTTCCTTTTCCCTTCGCCCCCTTTCTCTTACCTCCCTCCCTTCCTCCCATTCTTCTCTCTTCGTTCCCTTCCTTCCCTCCCCCCCACTCCCTCCTTCTTTCTTCTTCCCTCGCTCCCTTCCTACCACCCCCCTCTCCTCTCCCTCCCCATTTTTTCTCCTGCCCTCCCTCCTTCCCTTTCTAACACTCCCCTCTCTCTCCCTTTCTTCTTCCCTCGCTCCTTTTCTCAGCCCCCTCCCCACTCCTTCCCTTCAGGCCTCGACATTCAAGTTAAAACCAAGCCTGAACCTTGTCTTGCGAGGCCCAGCTGATTCAACGCCTCTTGCCTTTTCATTCCGCACTTTACAGACTTCGTTCGGGTTCATACAACCCGATTCTATTCATCCCAAGAGCGAACTCGGGCCAAAAGAAGAAGATAATGATGATTGATGATGATGATGATGATGATGATGATGATGATGATGATGATGATGATGATGATGATGATGATGATGATGATGAAAATGATGATGATGAAAATGATGATGATGATGATGATGATGATGATGATGATGATGATGATGATGATGATGATGATGATGATGATGATGATGATGATGATGATGATGATGATGATGATGATGATGATAAAAACGGTGGGGGGGGGCTTCATCGATCACGATCCCGTTTTCTCTCGCGTCCACAACTCCAACTGAATAAAATCGTTTGCCATCAGTCATGATTGAAATATAGAAAAGCGATTCATCCTAAAACCTCCAAAAGGATCTAAAATCTCCGAAAAGGCTTCCAGAATCTCCAAAAGGATTTGATAACCTCCAAACAGGCTTCTCGAACCTTAAACATTGATTCCAGAACCTCCAAAAAGGTTCCAAACCCCCCAAAAAATTAGACCCTCCAAAAAGGATTCTGGAGCTTCCAAAATTCTTCCAGAACCCCCAAAAAGGAGTTCAATTTTTCAAAGAAGGGGTCCCAGAACCTAAAAAAAGAGGTTCTAGGACCTTCATAAAGGAGTTCCGGAACCCCCAAAATTGTGTCCCAGAACTTCCCAAAAGGGGTTCCAGAACCTCCAAAGAGGGGTTCCGGAACATCCAAAGAGAGGTTCCAGGCCCTCCAAAAAGGTTTTCCAGATCCTCCTAAAAAGGGGTTCCAGAGCCTCAAAGTTCCATAACCCCAAAACTGGTTCCAGAACCTAAAAAAAATTCCAGAACCACCAAAACTGGTTCCAAACCCTCCGAAATGGTGTTCCAGTTCCTCCAAAAAATGGGTTTCAGAACCTCTAAAAGCAGTTTCCAGAACAACAAAAAAGGTTCCAGAACCTAAAAAAAAAAGTTCTAGAACCTCCAAAATGGGTTCCAGACGCTCCGAAAAGGTGTTCCTGATCCTCCTAAAAAGGGGTTCAGTACCTCCGAAAAGGGTTCCAGGATCCTAAAAAAAAAAGTTCTAGAACCTTCAAAATAGTGTCCCAGATCCTCCTAAAAATGGAATCCGGAATATCTAAAAACGGTCCCCAGAACCTCAAAACAAATGTTCCAAAACCTCAAAAAAGGTTCCAGAACCACCAAAATGGGTTCTAGACCCTTCAAAAATCTGTTCCAGATCCTGCCAATAAAGGGTCTCAGAACCTCCAAAAAGAGGTTCCAGAATCTCAGAATTTGGGTTCCAGAACTTCCAAAATGGGTTCCAGAGCTTCCAGAAAATGGTTCCAGAATCACCAAACTATTCTGGGAGGGAGGATTGCCTACGAGAGGCCAACCCTTTCAGTTCGGGAAAAAGACACCCAACATCGATGTGTTCCTACCCGAGTCCACGCGATTTTAGTTAGGCCAGGGACGGGCACCTGCCTGCCTGCCTGCACGCGGTGGTCCTTTAAGATGGAGAGTAAACTTGACCATTGGCAAAACCCGCCTTCAACTCCCTAATCACCTCCATTAGAGAGAACAACCCTGAGTCGCTGGCTCTTGGTCTCCGGACTGGGCCTAAGATCTTTCCGTATTTCATCCTTATTTTTTACACCTATCCACATATGGAGAGCTGACAACAGTCGACTGCTCCCCTTCTCCTACAGTTATAATCCGGTGACACAGAAGCAGCCCCACGGTAATACAAACAGGACAAAAACCAAAAGTTTCACCCCGGAAAGATCTGTTGGAGGTTTCGTGGACCATTGCCAGCCACTGGGGGCGCTGCCGGTTTTCCATTTAGTGAAACTCGAGGCAACAATGAATTAATTCATTAATCAATTGACTGACTAAATTAGGCGATTCAGGCTTGTGAGCGAGATGAACGAGCTAACGAGGGCGTCAAGGTTTGGAGCCGCAGGAGACGAGTGGTTCAGACCCCCAAGAGTCAACGCGTGACGCCACTAACACATAAGATCATAAGAATGGAGGAGACTGCAAGAGACCATTAGGTCTACATTAGGCAGTTTCATGTCCCTTACCACTTTCAATCGTTATCCATAAAATTATCTAATCTTCTCTCAAAACAACTAATTATTTCGGCGTTCACTACATGGTTACCAAATGTATTCCAATCGTTAACTACCCTATTGATATACCTGTTCTTGCCTATTTCGTTCTTGAAACTAGATTTGTCTAATCTAGATTCATAACTACGAGTACTGCCCTGCTGTCCTAATATAATAACCCATTTGATTAACTGTATTAGATCACCCCCCAGCTTCTAGTAGTTCTTCTGGTAGAAGTTTGTGGTAGTCGGGAACAAGTAAGATAGCTAGTTGATGAGGTTTCTTTGATAGGTAAAATAACAGAGAGAGTCGCGTCGCTCGAAGTCAAGTGGCAATCTGGAGAGTGTCCGATACAATTAGAAACATACACGAAGGTTTTACACTTCGTTTTGGAGACGGGACGTTGTTGTGGTCCAAAGGACTTGTTTAGCTGAGTTGTTGTAATCGACGAATGTAGAAGAAATTCTACAGAGATTCAAATGGGCCCTGGGCTTCAGCTTTTTTTCTTGACTTTTCTTTCTGTTTTATTCTCTCTCTGTTGTCCCTCTCAGTAGTCTCTCTGCTTCTCTTCTCTATTGATTGTCCGGGTCGTTCTCTGCATCAACCTTTACATATCCCGTGAATGGAAACCGATGTTTCAAGTAGTTGTAAAAAGTCCGTAATGCGGTAGTTTAAAGATCTTCAGCCAATGGGAAAGCAGAGTGAGCTTTTCCCGCTAAATTATGATACGTTTCTCAGCTTGGTGTCCTCTGATAATACGTAATGGGCTCACTCCACCAGACTAGTATTGCGCAATGCTTAAACATTTCAAGAAATATATATACATTTTATAGAATATAATACAATATAAAACACATATCATATTCACGCAAGGCGTGACTCAAAGTTACGAACAGGAGACTTTATTCACACAAGGGCGTGACACAGTACAACCACAGGATTCTACTCACGTTAAGGACGTGATATGCCCCAATCCCTTTTCCTTACTCTCTAACATCCTCCTCATTTCCCTATTCTTTACCTCCTCTTTCTCTTCTTTTTCCTCTCTCTACTCCCTTTCCTCTTTCTTTCCTACTCTCATTATTCTCCTCTCCCCCTCCTTTCCTCTGTACACTCCTCTCTTAACATGTTCCCTCCTCTTTCTCCTCCCAATGCCTCCCTCTCCAACCTTTTCCATTACCTCACTCTACTCCCTTCTTCCCTCCCCCTCTTCCCCTCTTAACCCCCTTCTCTCTATCCTTCTCACCACCTCTATACCCCTACTTTTACTTTCCCATGTCCTCTTTTCCCTCTCCCTCTACGCCTCCCCCTCTATACCTCTCACCTTGCTTCTCACTCCACCCTAGACCGCTCCCTCTTCTACTCATTCTCATCTCTTCTCCTCCACCATTGTCTTTTTCTTTTTCTTCGCTTTATATCCAACTAATCCAATGCCCCTCCTCTTCTTCTCCCGTCTTCACCATCCCTTCATAATCCTCTTCATCACCTCCTTCACCTCCTCCTCATTTTCCTTCCGCCTCTTCTTTTCCCAGCTCACCTCCTGTTCTTTTCTTTACCTTTACTCTTTTTATCCCTTCCTTTCTGTTTTTCAATTCCCTGCCTTTTCCTCCTCCCCTCCTTCCCTTCCCCTCTCTTGCCTTCCCCCTTCGCTCCTCGCCAGATTCGCCTCTCCGTCCTCCCCATCCCTCTACTCCCCTATTCCCTCTCCTCCCTTCATCACTCCTTCCTCTCCCTCTTTCCCTCATATTCCCCTTCCCTTCTCTTCTCCCTTCATTCTCTCTTCCTTCCTCCTCTCCCTCCCCTTCCTCATTCCTCCTCTCCCTCCATCCCTTCTTCTACCCTCTTCTCTCTGTCCTTCCTACCTCCTCCTCTCCCTTCACCCTTTCTCCCTACCTCTTCTCCCTCCCCTCTTCTGTCCTCTTCTCCCTTTCTTCTTTTGTCCTCTTCCCCCTCCCTTCTTCTGTCCCCTTCCTCCTTCCTCCTCTCCCTCCACCCCTTCTTCTACCCTCTTCTCTCTGTCCTTCCTACTTCCTCCTCTCCCTTCACCCTTTCTCCCTCCCTCTTCTCCCTCCCTTCTTCTGTCCTCTTCTCCGTTCCTTCTTTTGTCCTTTTCCCCCTCCCTTCTTCTGTCCTCTTCCCCTTCCCTTCTTCTGTCCTCTTCTCCCTCCCCTCTTCTGTCCTCTACTCCCTCCCCTCTTCTGTCCTCTTCTCCCTCCCTTCCTCTGTCCTCTTCCCCCTCCCTTCTTCTGTCCTCTTCTCCCTCCCCTCTTCTGTCCTCTTTTTCCTTCCCTCTTCTGTCCTCTTCTCCCTCCCTTCTTCTGTCCTCTTCTCCCTCCCTTCTTCTGTCCTCTTCCCCCTCCCCTCTTCTGTCCTCTTCTCTTTCCAACTCTTCCGTCCTCCTCTCCCTTCATCCCCTCTTCCGTCCTCCATTCCCTTTCTTCCCTTCCCTGTCCTGTTCTCCCGAGCCTGTAGAAAGCCATCTCAAAAGCCTGCTATTCATTAGACAGAACGATAGGGCCTCAATACAGTCGCTGCCTGTACACCTGTGCACCTGCACATCTGTGCACCTGCACGCCTGTTAACACGCATACTTGAACACACACACACCTGTATACCTGGAAGCATGCACTCCCATACATTTGTACACCTGCACACCCATACATCTGTACACCTGCACATCCATGCATCTGTACACCTACACACTCATACATCTGTACACCTGCACAACCATATATTTGTACATATGCACACCCATATATATGTACACCTGTACACCCATACATCTGTACACCTGCACACCTATACACGCCCACACCTGTACGCCCGCACAATACCCAGCGGGCGGCCTGCACAGCAGACAAGATTCCGTGCACCTGTTTACCTTGCCTTGTATTATAAATATCCTTTCGTAATCTGGAAAATGACCCCGATCAATCTGCACACTCCTAACCTACCTGCCGCCGCCGCCGCCGCCGCCGCCGCCGCCGCCTCCTCCGCCTCCTCCTCCTCCTCCTCCTCCTCCTCCTCCTCCTCCTCCTCCTCCTCCTCCTCCTCCTCCTCCTCCTCCTCCTCCTCCTCCTCCTCCTCCTCCTCCTCCTCCTCCTCCTCCTCCTCCTCCTCCTCCCAGACATCCTCCTCTTTCTCTTCCTCAGGCTTCACTTTTTCCTTCCCTTTATCGTCCTCCTCCTGCTCCTAGTCCCCTTTCTATTTCTCTTCCTCATCCTTTTCTTCTTCCTTCCCGTTCTCTTCGTCGTCGTCCTCCTCCTAGTCTTCTCTCTCTTCCTCATTCTTCTCTTCTTCCTTCCCATTCTCTTCATCTTCCTCTTCCTCCTAGTCCTCTTCCTCCTCCTCCCCTACCTTCACCTCATATTTTATTTCCCCTTTTATAGTCCACTCATGCACTTCCTTCTCCTCCTCCTCCTCCTCCTCCGCCTCTTCCTCCTTCCCATTCTCCTCTTCCTCCTCCTTCCCATTCTCCTCTTCCTCCTCCTTCCCATTCTCCTCTTCATCCTCCTTCCCATTCTCCTCTTCCTCCTCCTTCCCATTCTCCTCTTCCTCCTCCTTCCCATTCTCCTCTTCCTCCTCCTTCCCA
>NC_134809.1:40280308-40282808 GCF_046742065.1 Oratosquilla oratoria
CTCTCTCCCACTCCTCTCTCAACTTCTTCTTATACTCATTCTCCTTTTTTCCTCATTAGCAGTTCACTCTAAGTACCTCCCTACCTTCTGCACTTTTCTTCTTTCTCCACCTATTCTCCACTCTCAATCTACCTTCCACCAGGAAATTATCTGATATTCTCCCACTCTCTCCCCTTAGAACATGTACATCCTTAACTCTTCCTACCATACTCCTGGTCACCACTATATAGTCCATTAACGCTCTATCTGCCACCCTCCCATCCACCACCCTCTCCCATGTGTACTTATGCTTGAATTTCTTCTTAAACACTGTATTTGCTATCATCAACTCTCTTTCAAGACACATCTCCACCATCAATTCTCCACTACGATTTTTACCTGGAACTCCATACTTCCCAATCACTCCGTCAATTGGTTCATTTCCTACCCTAGCATTTAGGTCTCCCAATACAACTACATTGACATTTCTCCCTAATCCCTCTAGGCACTCATTTATATCTACCCAAAAAGCCTCCCTTTCCTCTACGCTCTTCTCACTACCAGGCCCATACGCACTTACAAAAACCCACATCTCCCTTCCCAGCTTCACCTTCATCCACATCAACCTTGATGAAACCTCCTTCCACTCCACTACTCGCTTACTTATCTCTTCACTCACTAGCATAGCCACCCCTTCTCTCCCTCGTCCCCTCTTCACTCCTGAGTGAGTACCTCCCAGCTACACTCCCAAACTCACAGTTGCCCTTTCCTTTATTTTAGTTTCACTCAAGGCCAGTACATCCATCTTTCTTCTTACAAACATACTGCCTATCTCTTCCCTTTTACTCTCATCTGTACCACATCCACGCACATTAAAAGACCCAAACCTTAGGGTACTGGTTGGAAAGCTCCCAGACACTCTTATGCCTTTACTTTCTTTTTTAGGAATGTCCCCTTTTGGGGCTACAGGTAGTAAGACTCATAATCCCATCCCCCGTCCCTTTTTTGTCGCCTTTTACGACTCAAGTTGAAATACTTGGTGGCAGTATTCTTTTGCCCCCACCACAGGGTAGGTAGTCGAAAAAAGGAAATGAATATTCAGAGAAATGGTACAGGACAGTAACAAGGGGTTGGGGGACAGCATAACGGAGGGACAGTCGTAGTATAAAAGTGTCATCATTTCTCTATGTACAGAGTTTTCCTCTATCACAGACAAAATGATGTGTGGCTCTGGTCCGTAGGGGTGCCCCATATAGACCCTAAAGTATCAACTGCATGCTACTCTGCCACAATAACATGCACAAATGATGCGGGGGTGGCGGGGGGTCACCATACAATGAAGCAATGGAGATAAATCCGCTCTGACTGTCAAGCCCTGCTTTGGAGGAGCTTTGCCTCGCTGCATTGTCTTTGACTTGAGAAATATCTTGGTGAGATAGAAAGCTAGAACAATTAAGCTAGAAGAGTGCGTAAAACAACGTGGGAAGACCCGACTTTGTAAACAACTGATCAGATAAACAACTTTCTGTAACCCAGGGTTGAAATTCGATACTGCCAGCAGTGACAGGGAGTACACAGAATACACGAATAAAAACTACTGTTGGAAAGAGAGAAATGTGGATAGGAGTTTCAAATAGGGAGTGATATTTTGTTTCAAAGCGTTGGCAAATGACGAGGAAAGCGCGATACCGAGAAGCCAGGAGTGTATGAAGACACTGTAATCACTCCAGGGTACAAAGGTGGGGGGAGTGATGATAATAAACAAAAGTGACTATGTTCATAAAGTGATGGACTTACTGAATGACACTAGGGCATATAAAAGGAGACACGAGGTTTTTGCAAAGCGTGATGCCGATAATTTCAAGGCAGAAGTCAGGAGATTTTTTAAGGAGTCGGAAAAGGGAAAGCATTTCCTGAGACTCTTGGAAGAAGATCTCAGGCCGCCCGGGATGAAAGGTCTCCCCAAGGTTCATAAGCCTGGATTACCAATGAGGCTGATGATATCAAGAATCAGAGGTGCACCTCATAGGTTAGCAAAGTGTCTCGCGAAACCCTTGTCTTAAAAAACTTGGAACAATTAGAAAAGCACACCTAAGGAACTCATCGGCTCTCATCGAACATGTCAAATGTTTGAGTTTCAATGGAAAGTAACAAGCCAACTACGTCGTCAGATCCCTATACACTAACGTCAGCATAGAGGCGGCCCTAAACGCAGTAAAACGAGCAATCAACAACATCGGCAAAGACGAGCTTCCAGAAAGAAAATATGACTACTTGAAATTTGTGTCCCTATGTGCCAACTTTGGGGCATTTACTTTTGAACAACAAGAATTCAAACAGATCCGAGCCTTGGCCATGGGTTCCCCTTTATCAGCGGTGATGGCTCCATTGTTTATGGAGTGACTAGAAGCAGATCACTTCAAGCGAATTAGGAAAAGTGGAAGTTCCTGGTTTCGTTACGTGGATGATATATTAGCCGCCATGTCAGGAAACACACAAGTAGATGATAAACTCAGAAGAC
>NC_134809.1:40290308-40332808 GCF_046742065.1 Oratosquilla oratoria
TGGCATCTGTGTCTAGTTTGATTCTACGTATATTTTTGTTGTTGTTATTGTTGTTGTTTTCCTATTTTCTGGAGTAGTGGTTTTGAAATTTGTTTCGGAAAAGTGTCCGTTGATGATATTGCTTTACTTTCTTAGGTAATGGAATGTTTCCTCGGATTGGTCTAACACCTTCAAGGGTTTAAATTTGTGTTCGGTGTTTTTTTATGTTTTTGTTTTTTTTCAATCGATTATATCTATTTTACCCAATTCAATTTCTTCTTATCTTGTCATAGTTTTGCGATGGCTGTTTAATTGTTGTAGTTGTTCTTCTCCTTGTTCAGTTTGATCTTGTTTGTTTTTGAGTTTATTCATCCTCATTTTAAGGAGACTTTCTTATGAATAGTTTGGGTTTCATTTTCCTGTAGTATTTTACCATGTGCTTTTGCTTGCTTTCTGAACGGATGCTATTATCTCATCTATTGATAGAAACTAATCTATGCCGAAGTTCTCTATATACTCTGTGCATTTTTGTGTTTTGGTTAAGTTGGGTACCTACGCCAAGAGGTGCTGAGTAGCTGCGGCCGAAGCAGTCACCTTTGCCTTATGATACGCTTGGATTTTTGGGGCACGTTACTAACAGTCACTGCTGGCAATCTGAGAGAAATGCGGGAATCGAATCCACGGCTAGGAAGATACGAGACCAGTGTGGAGTCGTATTTCCTTAGTTGTGGGTGCGAGTCCCGCAATCCTCTCCAAGTCCCATCGGTACCTGTTAATTACCTGCTCCCTAACAATTCCCAAAGCCTATATATAGGGCAAAGGTAACTGCTTCGGCCGCAGCTACGTACCTCCTGGTAAACTCCTCACCTTTTGTGTGTAGATTGTATTTTTGTTTTTAGTTCTATAGGGACTTTTATTGGTGAGTCGCCTAAGGGGAGGTCATGAGTGGTTTTCTATTTTGTTTGTGCCTGGAAGGATGGAGAGCATTCTGTGGGTGTCTAATATTACCGGAACATGTTTTTAGTATTTAACAAAGTCAATAATAACTAAATAAAAGACTCAAAATCTCTCTCCGTTTTTACTTATTGCTTTTTGAAATTATGTCGTCTACTTCAAAAAGTTCATCTGCTTCAGCCATTCTCGTAAAACCTACCCGTAGCGCCATCTACTTCACAGCTTATGATAAAAGTACAGAACATACACAGGGAGCTGAATGACGGGACTAGACTCTCCTACAGTACTAAATGACCTTTTTCAAAGCATTATGCAAAATAATTAATGAGAGAAATTTTTGCATTTTTTTTATTAAATTTATCAGATAAATAAGCTTAGAGAAATAACTGAATAATAATGAAATTACATAGAATGAACATATATATACCAACGGCTTTTTCCCCCTTATAAAGGTAGTAAAAAAAAAAAAAAAAAGGCATAAAATCCACTCCCACACATTCCATCCCTACATACTCCACTCCCATTCACCCCCACTCCCTCCCTCTTATCTTGGCTCCTCCTGATTGACGGGTCATCACTGTATCTCGCCCTCTGCCCTGGGTCAGAAAGAATATAGCAAGACACAGCACATCCACAGCAAGGCCGCTTCATTCAATCGGCAATCCCCCACCCCCTCTTTCTCCTCATACAGAAAAAAGAAGACGGGAAGAAATCCCTTTGGGCTGCGTCAAAATTTCATTCACATATACTCTCTCACACCCTATCCCCCACCCACTCCCTTCCATGCATCACTATTAGCTCTGTTGCCACCATCACTTTCAGTTCCCTTCTCTCCTTAATTACTGGATTTAATTCTGTTAACTGTTCCTTCTATTGCATCATATGCATTCACTTTCTTGCACCTTCACTTAATAAGCATGTCTTTCATCATATCTTTCTGTATTAAGAAGTAATGTTTCTCAATGGGGTGAATTAAACGTAAATTTTCTTCTTTATTTCTTCCGAATAATATTACACTTCTACAACTTAGTTTGATTAAGTACACTAGAGGACTCCCATCTGGGATCCCTAATTCACTCACCAAGCCAAGTCTGCTTCGACGTCACTACTAATTCATCCAATACCTTTGACCGTTACAAATAAGTGCCTCTCATTAAGGGCATGACTTTTCCTCCGTGTACCAATAATTTCTCTCCTCCTCCATCCTTTTCTCCAATCAGAAAGACTGTTACACTGTTTAAAACATTACTACTTACGCAAGCAATCTTGGTCAAGAGGCAAAGTGGCTTAGTGTTAACATTTCGTCACATCAGCACCCATATCGATACCCTAGCTTGTGTTTACAAATTTTCGGCGGTGAGCGAGATTATGCAGCTCTGCAACTCCGTCGCGACCATTGTTTTCAAAACATCCAAGTCGTAAAAATGAATTTCTCGCCACCTACCCCTCTATCTACCTACTTGTCTGCCTTAATCTACCAGCCTCTTACAGGGCTCGGCAGCTAACCATGGTCGTCCCGACCAATTATTTCTACTACCCTCTTACAATCACATCATCCATACACAACCATTTTCCACTCATCCCTATCTTTTATCTTCTTTCCTTACTCCACAGCCATCCCCCTTTTTCCCAAGCCCCGTTTACCCCATCCATCCATCTCATTCTTGGTTCGCCCCCTCATGTTCACTCCCTCCACCTCTGCCTTCCACAACTCTTTTAATAATCTTTCTTCATTCATTCTTTCCACGCGTCCAAACCATCCTAATACTCTCTCATCAATCCTATCTCCCAACTCCCTTTCCATCCCGCTCTCCTCCCCACCTCCTCGTTTCTCACTCTATCCAACCTAGTCACCCCTACCATACTTCTCGGGCACCTCATCTCAAACACATTCAAACTCCTCCTCTCTTCCTCTCTTGTGCTCCATGTTTCTGTCCCATACAGTGCTGTCAGCACAACCACTCTTTCATACAATCTCCTCTTAGCATCAATTCCTAAATGTCTATTTTTCATTACACTGTTTAATCCACTATGGCATTTTCTTGCTTCTTTTAATCTACTGTACATCCTACCTCCACTTACACTCCTCTTTTTCCTGCCACATTTCAACCCAAGTATCTAAATCTATCCACTTTTTCTAGTCTCTCTCCCTTAATATTCACTTCCAATTTGCTGCCATCCCCCTTTGTACATATCATCACCCTACTTTTACCCAAATTTATCTTAAAATTCTTTCGCACACCTTCCCAAAAGGTGTCACTAACTTCCTTAATCCCTCCTCTGATGCTGCCACGAGCGCAGTGTCAATAGCAAACAACAACTGGTTTGTCTCCCATTTTTATCCATTTTTTTTTTACCGTCTCCAATCCCCGGCCCATTACCCTTATGTTTATCTCTCGCACCACCCCATCCATGTATAAATTGAACAGCCAAGGCGACATAACACATCCCTGGTGAAGTCCTACGTTTGAGGATAAGCATAAAAAAAACAAGAGAGAAGATAGAGTGTGCAGTATTATAAATAAAAGGAGTATTTGTCATTTGCTGAAACGGATTGGTATGTTCTTAGCGATACTTGTAGTGAAGCTTTCGTATCTATACAGTGTGAAAACAATCAAACTTATTATGTAAAGAATAATTAGTTATATCTAGTAGCAACAAATTACTAATAACAAAGCACCATAATTAACCTTTTTACTGGTACGTACACTAGAGCAGAGATGAAAAAATATCTGTATTATATTGTAGACGTCATTGTTTACAAAGCTTGTGACGTCTAAGTGTCTGAACGTACTGCAGGATTGTCAAGAAGCAGAATGCAAAACTATTGAATATGTCACGTATATAATCCTTACTTTTTAGAGTGCCCAAAGACAGCATTGCAGAATTAATATGGACACCAATGATGCACCAAAATGAAACTTTCTTCAGGGAGACATTTCGGTTCCAAATGATAGCCCGTAACTATACCGACTTTCTACACATCTGTCAGAGATATCTAGGGAGTCGAGACTAATCTCAAAAGACAGCGGAAAAATCTCAATATCACTGAAAGAATCGTCTGTTTCCCTACAGGACGACGTTGTTAATTGAGATGGCTTGGATTGGTATACATCGTGACGTCATCAAAGTATGGCGCTCTATGCTGTATTTTAGAATGCAAACTAGCAGACGACAAATATTCTCGTCAAAAAGTCCCTTAAAATTACTTTTGAGATAAGATATTTTCTTTTTAGATATGGTTCTCGTGAAAATAAGTAACATTACGATAGAAAAAGTGCAAAGTTGTACCTGGGCATGGTGGTTACTTGGTGAGTTGTTCGAGTTCTTTGTGTCCTTTTGAGTTTGTTATTTGTATGCAGAGTCAGATTGGGTAGTGTGCATTCAGATCACCTGCCAGTATGTGGTTTGTCAGAGATTAGTTGGAGTTGAGGTGTGGAGCCTCTAAGGGTTGATGGAGTGGCTGGCATTTACATGCTCGTCATGTTTTAAATTTTCTTTACGGGTGATGGCACCGAGATTGTTTATGCAAGGGTGTCTGTTAGTGGTTCTCTGTTTTCTCTGAAAATGTTTACAAAGGAAGAGCATAGCAACAGGAGAACCTTTGGCCCATAACTAGGTAGAATGTAAAGAATAATTAGTTAAACAAAAAAATAAATGAACAAGTGAACCAAACGATTGACAAGTATTAGAGCACATTGCCTAGGTGTTTATCTAAATGAATCTTAAAGCTTTGAACCGTACCACATTGCACTTTTTTTGTTAGAAAAAGGTATGCTGTTGTGTATTAGTGTGATGAGTCCTCCTATGTGTTGTATGTTGTCTTCTCTTATTGTTGTGTAGTCAGTGAATATGGCTGATGTTGCCTCTGGTGATTGATTGCCTTGGTCTCGGTTCTGTCAACTCTTTTGATGGCGGAGTTGCTGCGGAGTTGTTTAGTTCCGTGTACGTGTCGTTTGTGGACTGTGTGGCTTTGGAAGGAGTCTTTGTTTTTGGATATTTTCGAGACAGGCAAAGCTTGAGGGCCCTTGATCGTGTTAACTTATCCTTTATGTTTCTAGTCTCTGAGGGGCATCTAAGAGCGCTAATATTTCTAGTCTTTTTCGATGCATGAGCCTACCAAATATATATGTATATATATATATATATATACTATAAAGTAATGTCGTAACACATTCGTAAAGATTCAACAAAAACCCACTGTGTTGGATAAGATCATTTATTTCATTTCTTCTTATCCAACACAGTGGGTTTTTGTCTGAATATATATATATATGTATATACATATATATATATATATATATATATATATATATATTACATACATATATACATATACATACATAAGAACATAAGAAAGGAGACTGCAAGAGACCATAAGACCTACACAAGGCAGCTCTATATCCATCACCACCTGTCATCCCCATCCATAAAGTTGTCTAACCGTTTCTTAAAACAATCAATAGTTTCAGCGCTCACTACATGGTTACTAAGTCTATTCCATTCGTTGACCACCCTATTATTAAACCAATTCTTGCCTATTTCCTTCTTAAATCTAAATTTGTCCAGTTTAAATCCATTACTGCGAGTCCTGCCCTGTTGTTTTGATATGATGAACCTTGTTTGCATCACCCTTGTTAAAGCCTTTGATCCACTTGAACACCTAAATTAGATCACCCTGCACTCTGCGTCTTTCCAGAGAATGTTACGTTAAGGTGCCTAAGCCTCTCCTCGTAAGTCAAATTTCTGAGTCCATGTATCATTTTTGGTCATTCTTCTCTGAACTGAGTCTAGTGAATTTATGTCCATTTTATAGGACGGAGACCAAAACTGTACCGTATAGTCAAGGATGGGTCTAACTATCGCTAGATAGTTTGATAATTACCTCTGCACTTATATTCGCTAGCGTCCTAGTAATGAAACCTAATGCTCTGTTAGCTTTATTCATGGCGCTAATGCACTGTTTCCTGGTTTTAAGGTCCGGACCCACTATAATTCCCAATTCTCTCTCGCATTCAGTTTTCTCTAAAAACGTGTTATCTAAGCTGTATCTATTTTCGGGGTTGTATATCCATACATTTAACGCGCTGCACTTAGAGATATTGAAGGTCATTTGCCATTTCACCGACCATGTGAACAATTTGTTAAGATCATCCTGCAGAATCTCTGCGTCGTCTCCTGACCTAATTAGGCGTCCTATTTTAGTCTAATACATGTATGTATATATATATGTATACATATATATATACGGGTCTTTATCTGAATATCGAGTTTATTCCTGACCGGTTTCGCTTACAATAGCTTCTCTGAAGAAGCTATTGTAAGCGAAACTGGTCAGGAATAAACTTGATATTCAGATAAAGACCCGTGTTTCCCCCTCCACCTTTCCCATAATTTGTCCCAATGTCTCTACATATATATATGCATATATATATACACACACACATATATACATATATATATATATACACACATATATATATATATATATATATATATATATACATATATATATACGCTGTGTTAAACACGACAGTATTTTGGCACTGATTAATCTTCTGTCGTGTTTAACACAGTGTGTATTAGTGAGACTCTGCGCCCGAAATATACAACTATATACATATATATATACGCTGTGTTAAACACGACAGTATTTTGGCACTGATTAATCTTCTGTCGTGTTTAACACAGTGTGTATTAGTGAGACTCTGCGCCCGAAATATACAACTATACATATATATATATACATACATATATATACATATATATATACATATATATATGTATACATATATATATATATATATATATATATATATATATATATATATATATATATGTATATGAAACAAAATCATTATGAAAAGGTGATTTCAAAAATTGGATCAGTGCATCAATTTGAGAAGAGGCAATTTCTCTTCCTCTTGGAAGGGAAGGAGGGATGGAAGAAGGGAGAGAGGTAAGGAAATAGATAGGTAGGTAGGTAGGTAGGTAGGGAGGGAGGTATGTAGGTAGGTAGGGAGGTAGGTAGGTAGGTAGGTAGGCCGGAATCCCTCAGAGCTAAATCAACGAGTACATCACAATAACTATGTGTCTGAATGCTGTTTTCCCCGTTCAGCGGTTTGCCACAGCTGCACCTCCATCCCCGTGCAGCTGCCCTCGTGCAGCTTTAATGCTACTGACAGCTGCACGCATTTAGAAACGGGACCTGCAGCCGTTTGCGTAAAGGAAGCTTACTAGAAAGATAAAAATATATTCGGGATGTGTGTAGCGATTCAATAGCACACTGTAGTGGACAATACTCAAGAGAGCGCAAACTCATATTTCCAAAGACTGAACCCCCCCCCCCCCAACGCCCCATTAGAGTAAACTGGTTCACAAAAATAGCTTGACGCCCGACATAATTAAACAGGTTTTTACAAACAGGCTGATCCTCCTCGTACGCCCTCATACTAGTTTAATGAAAATGTTTGACATCCGATATGACTGAATGGGTCCGCACAGTTTGACCTGTCCTTGTAATTTCATACGGGTGAAAAAAGGACAACAAAAAATACATACATAACCTGGTTGGTGCATACAGTTTGACCCCTTACATGATGTAACCTTACATGACGTAATAGACACCCAATCATCATCTCTTCCATTTTAGGGTTATCCCTGAGGGGGAAACACTGCTCGTGTCAGAGGCAATGCAGTGAGGCACAGTAACTCTAGAACAGAATCCGACAACCGTCATGAAGACATAATAAGCATACATGCATGCATACATTCAGGCAAGCATACACACGTATACCAAAAGGCCCTTTCCTCTTTATAAGGGGGTGGCCTAGCCAAGGCATGGATACACCTTTCTTCACGCATCCAGCATCCATATGTTACACCTTTCCATCTTAGCTCCTTGTAGATGACGGGCCATCCCCGACTTCCGCCCCCTGTCCGGGCCAGGAGCCATGCAGTAAGACACAGCACCTCCACATAACAGGCAAGATATTTTATAAACGTGTTTTTCTTCCTGTAGGGTGACTCTTCCACGAGGGTGGGAGGGAGAGCCCCCTTGGAGGACGACGACTTGACCTCCGGGAAGAGGACGTGGCGAGAAGGGCGGCCCTGGTCTCCGGATGCCCCCTAAGGTGCTTCAAGGACCATCGGTCTGAAGGTCGACCTGGGACGTCATCCTCGAAGATGTTCAAAGGTCAAAGTGGTGAGTGAGGGACTCCCTAACCCCAACTAGAACCAGTGCAGTGTTTCGAAGAAAGAAAAAAGAAGAAGGTTCTTGGAAGAACGGATGAAGTATTAAATGGAACAGCTGTGACGTAACATAGAACCGAGGAGAGACCAGATTAAAGTTCTATGAAGAACTTGTTTATAATAACATATATGGATATGTTCAGTAGAATTGGAATGTGCTATATACGTTCAATAGAACCCAAAGATGCTTGATGAACAATAATCGAAAGATGTTTTATACATTGCAAGAAGTGTTCTTTTTAAATGTAGTATTAAAAACGGTAGTAATGATTATTAACTCAAGTTTCAGTACAGTGCCAAAAAATAGTAATAATTACAGATTAGACTTTCAATGCAGTGCCAGAAACAATAATAATAATTACTAAATCAAATTTCAGTGCAGTGTGGTGCCGAAAATATTTACAACCATTACCGATTTAAATCTCAATACAATGCCAAAATAGTAATTATAATCAAAGTTTCAATGTAGTGCCGAAAATAGTTTTAACAATTACCGACTCAAATTTCAGTGCAGTGCCAGAACAGTAATAACAAACTCTTAAGCTTCAACGTAGACCCAAGATTTCAAATAGCAATAATAATTGTTGCCTCAAGATTTGCTAACTGGACATCCGCAGACCCTCAACGGCCGGCAAAGATCCTGGAACCCTCCCCTCGAGCTCTCCAGGAAGAAACGTTGGAATGTTGACTGCGGGTCTGTTTTTATGTCACCAGTAGGGAGGAGGAGGAGGAGAAAAAGGACGGGAACAGTCGCCGGTTGCCAACTCTCCCAATGGGAAAAAAATAGAGGAAACATCAAATAGATTAGTAAGTAAATAAATAGATATAGAAATGAATGAACAGATTAAATGAATAAATTAATAGATAAATGGATAAATAAGCATAAATGAATAAATAGATAAATAAACAAATAAATAGATGAATAAAACAGACACGTAAGCAAATGAATGAATAAAATAGATAAATAAATGATAAGTAAATAAGTAAATAGGCAAATAAATAAATAATGAATAAATAAATAATTAGTAAATAAATAAATAAATAAATAAATAAATAAATAGAAATAGATGAAAGGCCTTGGGCCTGGTCCGAAGACCCAAGACGCCATCGGGGAGAGGTTTCTAACAGACGCCTGGCCCTAAAGAACCGAGCAAAGGTGTGTCATGAAATAATGATAAACTGGTTCATAAGCGCAATGTTGCTGATTCCAGAACCGATTGGATACTGAGCAGAACTCTGTAGAACCGAAGAAGTGTCACATTTAAATCCAGGGTCTGGTAGAAATGGTGAAGTGAATGTTGAAACCAGAATGCTAAGACTCCATTCAGTTGCAGTGCTTGGTAGCACCTGTAGAACCGAAGGACAAATCAGAACCGAAAGCCTAAGTGACTGTTCATTACAGCCAGCTTTCTTCACTACCAGATCCCTCCCTCAGCTGGATAAAATCACCTAGCAAATGTTGAAATAAAGACTACGAACGAAGTCTGTCACAGGTGTCGAGTGGTCATTCGGTGTTGGTCCTACTCATGTGAATAAAATTGCTTGGCATCACTTAGGACAAACTATGTAAAGCGCACTGAATGCCTCAAAGGAGGCTCTCCCTCTCGCTGGCACAGGTGACGTCACTCTTTGCAGTGCCAGAGCAGTGCCGAGTTGTTGTGGCGGCATTAGACTTTCTCACTGAAGACGTCTTTTTCTGACGTCATCTTTTGTGTCAGTTAAGTTGGGTCCATTCTTTTGAAGGGTGGGTTCACATCATCCTTCTCGTTATCCGTGAGCTCTTTCATAATTTAACCTGATCCCGCTGTCAGGAGAACCCTCCAATAGGTACCTGAAGACAAACCCCAGGAAGGCTTCTGGGAAAGCCTCATGGGCGAGTTCCTTCCTCGCCGAAGCAACCTCCTATTGAGCCAAAGAGATAGGAGATCACCGTGAACTGTTGGAGGACAGTTGATGTCGCCTCGCTATGGTGGAGGAGAGGAATATGGGAGCCACGGGAAGTGGTGGAAATAGTTCCAGGAGTCTGTATGACGGAGGAAGGTTCGAGGTCTTAGACAAGCCCGGTCCGACTCCTGCCGAGGGTGTCGGCGAAGAGGAGGTTCCTTACGGAGATGCGGCCATGGGAGAAAATTCTCCTGACGAAGGCCATATGGAAACGTCTCCTGCGAACGAAACGGAGAGAGAAGGTGAGGTTACCAGAGGTATGAGTGAACCAGGAGATCGAACCGAGAGTGATGTTCAAGATGAAGCAAGGGGAATCGGAAGAGCCCTCGAGACCAGTTCGCGGCATGACGTTGGTAAGAACGCTAGGGAAGGAAGGTGTTTCAAAGATACAGGTTTCTTGGAGAAAGGAAATGAAGGAGGATGGAGAAGAGGAGGGGGAGGGGGAGGAGGAGGAGGGGCTGAAGCTATCTCCATTGTGGCTCATCGTGGAGAGGGAGAATGCATTGAAAAAGTGTCTCTGACTGAAACTAGTCCTGGAGGTGAAGAAAGAGGAGAATGTGGAGGAGGAGGAGAAGGAAGAAGAGGAGAGATTGCGGTTGAGAGTAGCAGGCACAGAAGAGCTACAGCCGAGGATGACGACGAACTTCATGGACGAAGAACCAGAAGTCACCCAGACCTCGAAAAGGAGTCTGAAGTGGAAGCATCCTCCAGAAGTCTTGAGGGCTTCAGTCATGAAGACCTTCCCTTCTCGGACTCTCTAGCAGAGAAGGCGTACAACGGCGATGGCGACAGAGGCAGAGACGTCAGGGTTTTCGATGGCGAGTTCGATGGAGGTGAGGAGAGGAACCCATCTGATTTCGAGTGCTTCCACAGCGACTTCCCCTTCTGCGGCTGTGTTTCCCACCAAAGTGCGATATACGAGGAACCAAAGAAGCCTTCCGGAGGATCTTATGCACCCGCAAGTGGGACGGAGAGCTCCCTGCTTACAGACTTCGGAGGAGAACCTCAAGGAGACTGGCCCGAGGAGGAACCTCTCATGACCTTCCGAGATGCCCCTGACACCCAGCCTCGTCGAAAACTGGGCTGCGATATGTCCAGTACTTTGTGCGCATTCCAGGAACCTTGGATGGACGTCTCCGACGAGACAGAGGAACTCGACAACATCGAGAGCTCACCGACGAGGATGACCGAAGGAGAACCTGAAGGCTACGGTGATCCTGAAGAAAGAAGGAAAACGTCGTGTACAATCAGAATCTCCGGCGCTTTCGAGGATGAAGAAGGGAGGGGAGTAAGAGGAGGAGGAGGAGGAACGTTGGGGTCTCTCCCTCCCGACGGCGCCGTCGCCGAACTCGACTCAGCGGAGGGCGCCATGGGGTACTCAGTCCCCGACACGCCTCATCCGGGAGCAGACATGTTCCCGAACACTCCCTCGGCGTCCTCCCTCCTGCCGGTGCCCCCTGCGGCGGGGCAAGGCGGCGCCGGCACCGCCCCGTCCAGTCGGAGGGCCTCCATCATCACGTGCGACAGCCGCAGGACCTCCGTCATCGTCGAGCCGGAACCCATCCGCATCGCCGTCTTCGGCAAGGACGGCGTCGGGAAGTCAGGTCAGTCTCGTTTCACGAGTTCGAGTGAGAGGAGTTGCTCTCACGAGTTGATATCACGAGTTGATATCACGAGAGACTCTCACGAAAACCATTATCCCCACTGCCCCACCCCCGCTTTCATTCGCACCTTATCAACATTAACACTAGCTGTGACACTAGCCATTAGTCCGTCACGACTAGTCGTTCGACGCAAACGGCAACACGGACGCGACGCGAGCTGGGAGAGGGGACGCGACGCGAGCTGGGAGAGGGGACGGCTCGCAGCAGTGGATCTCGCCTCGAAGTAAACACGTCCTTGTAGCCTGTGCAACAGCGCATTCATACTCAATCCTTTTCATTCACTGCCTCCCGTCAATCACGTCCGGCAGTCAACTATGACGTAGACGTTTGTGATGTAGATTTCTCGGTGATGTAGAGATCACTTGACGGATAAACTCCTAGAACGATTTATATGACGCAGATGCCCTTGTGATGCAAAGACCTCTACGACATAAAGACCTCTATAACAATTTTTGACGCTTAATGTCGGCGTCACACTATGCGGCGCCGCCAGATGCGGCCTGGTTATAGGCAATTTCAATTAGTTGAATAAAATCACCTGACGATAGCCTGAACTTCATATAACGACCACCATCTGCCCCTATCTGGTTAAAACACTATCATGACCTTTCGAGTCTGATGACTCATAAAGGATACTTTGCTGTAGACAACAACAAGAATCCGCTACGGCGGCCCCGGACAGTGTGCCACCGGCCTAAGACTTCTTTAACGTAAAGGCTCTATGACGTGAAGACCTCTATGACGCAAAGACTTCTATGACGTAAGTACCTCTGTGACGCAAAGACCCCTATGGCGCAGAGAACTGGGACGTTGATATCTGACCGCCTGTCACATGGTGACATTTACGTCACACTGACATAGAGACCTCGAAGACCTAGAGGCGAGAGTGGAAGAAGAGGGGGAGTGTGAGGGGGAGAGGAGGGGAAGCGAGACTGGAAGAGGGAGGAAAAGGGGGAGTGGACGTCTATAGAGGTCAAGCGAGGAGGGAGGTAGTGAAGCAGAGTTGGAACGGGGTGGGGCATAAGTCGAGGTAGATGTGAGGACGGGAGGGTAAAGTGAGTTAGGTCGCTGAGAAGGATGCCGGTAGGTGGGTGGAGGGGCTTGATCGCTTGACTTTATCAAAGCGAGACAGAGTGAGGTCAAGCGAGGCTAACGAAGAAAAGACAACTGGAAGGTCAAACAAAAATGGAGTGAAACGAGGATCAAAACGGGCTGTCGTTCTTGGGGACGAAGTGGAAAGGAGGGGAAGGGGTGGGGAGGGGAAGGAAGGGAAAAAGGGAAGGAAAGGGGAATTAGAGAGGAGGGAGGAGGGGAGTTCCTCCATCGCGGGATACTCGTATTCCTCAGCACAGTTCTCCTTCACTTACTCCTCACCTCTCTTTCCCTCCCTTCTAATCTCCCTCCATTCTTTCTTTCGTTCCTCCTTCCCTATCTCCTTTCCTTCCTCATTCCCTTCATCCCTCCTTTCCTCCCACCTTCACTCCTTTCCTCCCACTGTCCCTCCTTTTCTTTCTTCCTCCCTCCTTTCCTTCTTTCCTTCCCCCCTCCCTCCTTCCTTACATGCCTCTTTTCCTTCCCCTCTCCCTCCCTCCCTTTCTCATTTTATTTCCTGTTTTTTGTTGTGCAACGTTTTTCCCCAGTGGCTCTCCTCCTCCTCCTCCTCCTCCTCCTCCTCCTCCTCCTCCTCCTCCTCCTCCTCCTCCTCCTCCTCCTCCTCCTCCTCCTCCTCCTCCTCCTCCTCCTCCTCCTCCTCCTCCTCCTCCTCACCCTCACCCTCTTTTAACCCCTTCAATGCGGTGACGAACTTTACAGATTTTCATCTGACTAAAGCTAAAATGTTTTATTCGGCTGAGAGGTCGTCTCAGGTCAAAATGGGGTCTTGATCTCTACTGAGGCTCAGCCGTATCAATATCTCCTTTACATTCGTCCTCTCCTCTTCTCTTCTCTTCTCTTCTTTCTAACTCTGTTCTCTTTGCATATCTGCCCATGACCTAGTTTTCTCTCATTCCTCTCTCTCTTTCTGCCTCACTCCTGTTCTCTCAAGAATTTTCTCTATCAATTCTCTTTCCTTCCACTCTCTTCTTCCTTCTCCCTCCCTCCCTCCCTCCCTCCCTCACGCCGGTCCTCTCCTCACGTTTCCTTACTGTCCTTCTCTTCTTTCTACTTTCTTTCCCTTCCCCCTTACTCCTTTCTCTTCTTCCTACCCAGTCTCCTTCCTACCTTCTATCTTTTCTTTCCCTCCTTCCCCTCCTCCCTCCCTCTTACCCATTTCCCCTGCCTTTCCTGACATTTCTCCCCTGCCCATCCTCTCTCCCTCCCTCCCTCCTTCCTCCTTCACTCTACTCGTCGCCTCTATCATTCTCTCCTGCACATCCACCTTGTCTCTTTTTCTCTCCTCGTTCTTTCCTCTCTTTTCCTTCCTGTTTCTCTCCTTCCCTCTTACCTCATTTCTCTCCCTTTCCCATTTCCCTCCTCGCTCCTTCTCTTTTTCCTCCTGTCTTTCTTATATTACATCTCCCTCTTCAAACCTCCTACGCTTCTTCTGTCCTTTCTGCCTCTTTTCTCCAGCACTTTTCTTTTTCTCCATGCATCCTACCTCGTTCCCTCTTCTCCCTCTTTCCTTATCCCTTTCATCTCTTCTCCCTCCCTCTCGCCAATCTATTTTCTTGCCTTCCCTCCTTTTATATCTCCTTCACTCTCTTTCTCCTCCCTCTTTTTCCTCCTGTTTTTCTTCCTTCGCGCTCGCCTCTCTACCTTTCTCTCCTGTCCATCTATCTACAACGTGTGGATAACGAAGTACAGTCAACCAAATGATTACTAATCCACTAAATATATTAAGTTCATAATTAGAAGAAAGCTAAAGATAAATGTGGGTAAAAGTAAGGTGATGAGATGTACAAGGGGTGAAAGTGGCAGTAGACTGGAAGTGAGCATTAAGGGAGAGCGACTGGAGGAAGTGGATAGTTTTAGATACTTGGGTGCAAATGTGGCAGGGAAAGGTGGAGTGAAAGTGGAGGTAGAATGTAGATTGAGAGAAGCGAGTAAATGCCTTGGTGGATTAAAGAGTGTAATGAGGAATAGACATTTGGGAATGAATGCTAAGAGGAGATTGTATGAAGGAGTGATTGTGCCAACAGCACTGTATGGGGCAGAAACATGAAACATAAGAGAAGAAGAGAGAAGGAGTTTGAATGTGTTTGAGATGAGGTGTCTGAGAAGTATGATGGGGGTTACTAGGCTAGATAGAGTGAGAAATGAGGAGGTGAGGAGGAGAACAGGGGTGGAAAAGGAGCTGGGAGATAGGGTTGATGAAAGAATATTAGGATGGTTTAGACACATGGAGGGAATGAGTGAAGAAAGACTAGTAAAAGAGGTGTGGAAGGCAGATGTGGAGGGAGTGAACATGAGGGGACGTCCTAGGATGAGGTGGATGGATGGGGTGAAGGGGACTTTGGGGAAGAGGGGAATGTCTGTTGAGGAAGGACGGGAGAGGACAGAAGACAGGGGTGAATGGAGAATAGTTGTATATGGATGATGTTGTGATTACATGAGGTGGAATGGGCGGGTGGATGGGGGGTAAGGTAGTATGTGTGAGCAAAATTTGACGCAGCCCGAAGAGATTTCTCCCCGTCCTCTCATTTTATGCAATGGGGGGACGGAGAGGGGGGATCGCCGATTTAATGAAGCGGCCTTGCTGTGGATGTGCTGTGTCTTGCGATACTGCTTCTGACCCAGGGCAGTGGACAAGGTGCAGGGATGACCCGTCATTCAGGAGGTGCTAAGATAAGAGGGAGGGTGGAGGGGTGTGGAGTGTATTCAGGGATGGAATGGGTGGGAATGATTTTATGCCTTTTTCTTTTTGGCTACCCACCTTGTAAGGGGGAAAAAGCCTTGGTATATGTATGTATATATAATTAGAAGCGACACAGTAAACAAACTCAGGCCAGGACTCGCACGTATTTCTGAGGTTACATCTATTACAAATAAAATAAGAAAAAATAATGAAATATAATAATAATAATAATACATATACATATACCAACGGCTTTTTCCCCTTGCAAGGGAGGTAGCTAAGTCAAAGGCATAAGTCTACTCCCACCCATTTCATCCCCAACATACTCCATTCCCATTCACCACCCTCCATCCCTCTTTTCTTGGCTCCTCCTGTTTGACGGATCATCCCTGCATCTCACCCACTACCCTGGGTCAGAAGCAATGTAGCATGACACAGTACACTCACAACAAGGCCACTTTATTTAATCGGCGAACACCCCTCTCCGTCCCCTCATGCAGAAAAAGAGAAGACGGGGAGAAATCGGACTGCGTCAAAATATAATTCACACATATTCTCTCACCTCCCCCCATCCCCCACCCACTCCCTTCCATGCATCACAGCAACATCCATATACAACCATTCTCCACTCACCCCTATCTTGTGTCTTCTCCCTTCTTTCCTCAACAGACATTCCCCTCTTTCCCAATGCCCCTTTTACCCCATCCATCTATCTCATCCTTGGTCGCCCCCTCATGTTCACTCTTTCCACCTCTGCTTTCCACACCTCTTTTAATAATCCTTCTTCACTCATTCTTTCCATGTGTCCAAACCACCCAATACTCTTTCATCAATCCTATTTCCTAAGTCCCTTTTCACTCCGCTCTCCTCCTCACCTTGTCGTTTCTTACTCTATCCAGCTTAGTAATCCCTATCATACTTTTCACTCGTTTCCTTCCTTCCTCCCTTTTTTATTCTACTTTTTTATGTTCCATGTTTCTGTCCCTTATAGGGCTGTAGGCACAATCACTCCTTCATATTATCTCCTCTTAGCATCCATTCCCAAATGTCTATTTCTCATTACACTTTTTAATCCACCAAGGCATTTACTTGCTTCTCTCAATCTACATTCTACCTCTACCTCCACTCCTTTTTCTGTCACATTCGCACCCAAGTATCTAAAGCTATCCATTTCTTCCAGTCTCTCTCCCTTAATACTCACTTTCAATTTGCTGCCATCCTCTCTCCTTATACATCTCATAACCTTACTTTTACCCACATTTATCTAACTTCCTTCTTTCGCACACCTTTCCAAACTGTCACTAACTTCCTCAATCCCTCCTCTGATCCTGCCACAAGCGCAATGTCGTCAGTAAACAACAACTGGCTTATCTCCCATTTTCTCCATTTTCTTTAACCATCTCCAATCCCCGGCCCATTACCCTAGTGTTTACCTCTCGCATCACGCCATCCATGTATAAATTGAACAGCCAAGGCGACATAACACATCCCTGGCGAAGTTTCACCTTTACCTTAAACCACTTATTCTCTCCATTTCCAATTCTAACACAGGCTCTACTACTCTCGTAAAAACTCTTGACTACTCTTAACAGCTTTCCTCCTATCCCATATATCTGCAATACCTTCCATATCCATAAGACCCAAAAAAGACCTCCTCACCTTTCCTAAAGTTTTCTCATATATCTGTCTTACCACAAAAATATGTTCCACGCAACCTCTACCTGTCCTAAACCCATACTGTTTCTCATCAATTACTCCCTCTGTTCCTCTCCTAATCCTCTCAATCAAAACCCTTCCATAACCCTTCCCAACTACACTTAACAAACTGATTCCTCTGAAACTAATATAATCATCCTTTTCTCCTTTTCCCTTGTAAATTGGAACTATACAGGCACTCCCCCAGTCCTCCGGCACTCTACCCTCTTTTAGATAAACACCAAACAACCCCACCAGCCAGTCCACCACCACTGTACCTCCCTTATCACTCAGCATGACACCCATCTAACCCAGGTGCCTTACCTACTCTCATCATTTTAATAATTACTTTCACTTCATCTTTCTCTTATTTCTCCTCCATTTTCCTCATTCATCACTCTCATTTTCTTAGCACTTCCCACTGCAACTATCTTTCCACCCTCTATCCTCCTTCACATTTAGCAACTCCCTAAAATACTCTGCTCATCTTCCTCTCACTGCTGTCTCTTTCATTATCGTCTCTCCATTTGCACCTTTTACGCTTTCTTCTCTACTTCATTCGCCTCCTCTTCCTGTCTTAATTTCTTTCCAACTTTCTGTCATACTCTTAACCCCATTTCGCATCTTCTCTCCTCTTTGCCTCCTTTATCTTGTGCTTTACTTCTCTTCTTTTTTCTTTGTGCCTCTCGTATGACTCCCTCGTCCTATTCTGTAACCAATCTTTGAAAGCTTGCTTCTTCTCTTCTACAACCTTCTTTGTTTCATGTGATGTTAGTAATTTTGTGATTGGCACTAGAATAGAACGCCATATAGGTCGGGGTAAGATGTTGCTCTTAATACATTGTTGTATGGTCGGTGAAATGCCAAGTGGACTTCTATAGCTCAAAATGCAATGTATTAAAAGTAGGATTACACAACCTAGCTAACAGCTATAGCTTAGATAATGCAGTATTAAAGAAAACAGAATGTGAAAAGAGGTCCACAACTGGGGCCACAGGCCGAAATCTAGTGGGAATTAGTGAATGCAAATCTAGATTTAGCGTTGAAAAGTGATCTCTAGGAGACTAAAAGAACAGAAATGCATAAGTATGGCAGACACCGGGTTCAGAGACCCTGCCTTAGAGGATACACGTGGACGGGTAAAGTATAAAGTATGTAATGGAAGCATATTTCTAGGTATCATGAATCTCGCCCTTGCAAAAAGGGCACTTCTCCTGCAGGGCTTCAACAGAATAATGAAAATTTCTTAAAGAGGAAATGACATTGGCCAAGAGGAAAGCCAAACTGGACCAGCGAAGAGGAGTCTTCTCCTATTAGCGGAATTGGCTGCCGGGAAAAAAATCCTTAAAGGAAAAATGTTCTGAAAGGAAAATATCAATCAAGGGGAAGAGGGGCAAGGTGTGAAATGAGTAAGGAGTTCAATATCAGGTTCCTCCTTTCCATTAGTTCAATGAACCTCGGAGGACGGTCAAAGAAGGGAAGTTCGTTATCTAGCCAGAGGCTTGGAGTTTCATTTTTGTAAAAGAATAACAAGAAGGTGGGAAGGAGCCTACGCCAGGAGGCGCTAAGTAGCTGCGGCTGAACCCGTCACCTTGGCCCTGTTATGTGCATTGGGGACTGTTGGGTGGTAGGTAACACACAGTCACAGCTGGGAATCGGAGAGGAGTGCGGGACTCGCACCCACAACTACGCAAATGCAAGACCAGCAAGCACGCTTCCGATGACGCCACATGGAAAGAAAAAAGTACTAAATAAAATAATTGGCTAACCGTATCAACTGGATTTACAACACAAAATTCAGGAATATAATTTAGCAGAGAATAACAACGGGAAAAAAAACGGGCAAGTCTCCTAATACTAAACCAGATAATTGTCAAATTATATCCCTTGAGTCTACATCACAAATTTCTGGCGTTTCTATTCCTAGTTGCTCTGCGCTTCTTTCGTGTTTTTTCATTACTTTTAATGACTGTGTCTAAATCTCTCCTTGCTCTCGCTTGACTGACTGTGTTTGTCTGTCTATCTGTACGTCTACCTGTCTGTTCACTTGTACGTCGGTATCTGTAAGTCATTCCTGCAAATGCTCTGCACTGTGTGAGCAAGTATATTGTGAAATACCACGGGGCTGGAACTAGAATGCGATGTTTCGAAAATCTTCGATGCTGTTACTACTCTCGTCTCCAATTTTTGGCTCGGTGCCTTTCTGCTTGGACTTCTCAGATCGTCACCCCTGATCACGATATCAGTCACACAAAGGTGTGTTTATAACACTACTGTGCATCGTGCGACGGTAGCTACCATCATCAGCGCGCATACCGATTTCGCATTTACTTAGTTATGGGGTCGAATCCCAGGCTAATCTCCGATTCCCAGTAGCGACTGTTTGTTACCTGTCCCCCCAACAGTCCCCATAACGGATCATAGGGCAAAGGTGACGGCTTCGGCCGCAACTACTCAGTACCTTCAGTCGTAGATTCCTCTTCTTCGTGACCTGTGTGATCCAGGCTGTGGTACCTTTTCACCAATTACGAAATGACACCCTTTACTCAAGATTCTATTTCTTGAATAAGAACTACACCAACAATCGAGTTGGGTGTGTTCTCCCACCTTGTTCATTATAAGTACCTTTATATTTGCTAGAGGTCCTTTTCTAGCAAAGCCCTTAGTACTTTCAAAGGCATAAAAAATTCCATGGGTAACTATGAAAGTACGAGTATCTAAGAATACGATTACGACCAAAAAAGTGTTTTGAATCTCTAAAGCTTCTACGCATACCCCTGGATGAATCCACTGCCCGTGATTGGCTGTGTCCGTGGATCTTCAAAAAATGCTGACAAGAGATAAACAAAGCTGCCGGATGAGAGCCGGCCAGTCAGCGTAAAGGTGAACTGTCAAAATATTCAACACGTGATGATGATGCACACAGCATGGAGGACGATAATGCACCACCTCCCTCCCTCCCCTCCACCTTACCTTTCTCCCTCCCTCCCACTCTTCCTTCCTTCTTCCCACCCTTCCTCACATCCTCCCCGGTCAACACTCCTCTCTTCCCC
The DNA here is from genome assembly GCF_046742065.1 of Oratosquilla oratoria. Taxonomy (NCBI): domain Eukaryota; kingdom Metazoa; phylum Arthropoda; class Malacostraca; order Stomatopoda; family Squillidae; genus Oratosquilla; species Oratosquilla oratoria. The sequence continues at coordinate 40,310,642 of NC_134809.1, forward strand.
TTCCTCCCTCTCCCTTTTTCTTTATTTCTCTTCTTTTTCTTGACACAACTACTACTAATACCCCCGCTCCTTCTCCTTTTGCTTATCCTCCTTCTCCCTTTCATCCTATTCTTCCTATTATTCATCTTCTTCCTCCTCCTCCCCCTCCATCTCCTCCTCCTCTTCCTACCCATCCTCCCCCTCTTGCTCCTCCTGCCCATCCTCCTCCTCCTCCTCTCTTTCATCCTCGTCCTCCTTATCCTCTTGCCCACCATCTTTCTCCTCCCTTTCATCCTCCTCTTTCTCTTCCTTCTCCTCCTCCTCCTCCAAACCTCTTCCTCCTTCCCTCCCCAATCCCCTCCTCTCCCAAACCTCCTCCTCTCCCCAACCTTCTCCTCCTCACAACCTCCTCCTCTTCCTCCCCACCTCCTCCTCCACCTCTTCTATCTCCCCCTTCACCTCCTCCCCTCTCCCTCCTCCTCCACTCTTCCTTCGCCTCCTCCCACCTGCAGCAGTTCGCGGTCTGAAATGTGGCGAGACGGAAATGAGACGCCCCAGCGCGCGGCTGAGGCGCCTCCCGTCCCCCACCCCGCCCTTCCCCTGATGAATAAAATCGCGTGGGTGGCCTTCGCCAGAACTAAATCATTGAATGTGTCCACTTGGCCCCCTCCCCCCCTTTTTTTTTTTTACATCTGGCCTTTTTATTGATCTAAAATTATCTTGTCGCTATCTAACCCATTATTATCACCACAATCACCATCATTACTAGCATCACCACTATCATCACTATCATCACTAGCGCTCATGTTGAAAGGTATCAGGTAACAGCCTATGGAGGAAACACACAAAGAATATTCTATGCCACCATTAGAAGGGGAGAGGGATGGGGGAGAGATGGGAAAGGAGGGGGGGGGGTTAAGTCATAGCTGTGGGTCTGCCAGACTGTGAGGCTGGGCTCACGATAATTGACAAAGCGGCTTGGCTTCAGAGGCGTCAAATTTCTGACCCATTGTTCCCCGCATGAGTGAGGCGCCATTTCCCCCCCAAAAGGTTTCCTGAAGACCTATCGAGCGATATTAGGGTGGGAGCCCTGTAAAAGATACATACATACATATACCAAGGCTTTCTCCCCCTTACAAGGGGGGTAGCCAAAAAGAAAAAGGCATAAAATCATTCCCACCCATTCCATCCCTGAATACACTCCACACCCCTCCATCCTCCCTCTTGTCTTAGCACCTCCTGTAAAAAATAAATAAAATGAAATAAATAATAGAATTAAAAAAATGAAAGATGAATAAAAAGAATTAAAAATGAAGGATTAAATACATAAAAACAGGTCAAAAAGAAAGAAAAATCAAACAAAATAGAATGAAATATACTGATTTAGAGGCTCATTGTGTTGAAGAGATATGATTTGCGTTCCATTGTATAATGTGTGTGTGTGTACGATTCACTATTGTCTTGGATCACGTGTTGGACTCATGATCGACAGCATTTCGTTCCCGAAATAGAGATCAGAGCTCATATATGACCAACCTATGGATAATGCTGTGACCTTACACGCACACACACACACCCAACTCCCCGCCCACGAGAGTTGGAGTAACAACCCGCAGCGCAGCGATACTGAAATTATTTCAGCCCTGGGCGGGATTCGAACCCGGACCTCCGTAGTGGCAGCCAGGAACTCTACCAACTGCGCCACGAGTTGTGTGTGTATGTGTGTGTGTGTGTGTGTGTGTGTGTGTGTGTGTGTGTGTGTGTGTGTGTGTGTGTGTGTGTGTGTGTGTGTGTGTGTGTTTGTGTGTGTGTGTGTGTGTGTGTGTGTGTGTGTGTGTGTGTGTGTGTGTGTGTGTGTGTGTGTGTGTGTGTGTGTGTGTGTGTGTGTGTGTGTTTACCTAGTTGTATCTTACGGGAAGGGGAGCTACGCTCATGGTGTCCCGTCATGTCTAATTTGCTCTTAAATTCTTGTATGGTTATTGCACACACTATTGTGTGTGTGTGTGTGTGTGTGTGTGTGTGTGTGTGTGTGTGTGTGTGTGTGTGTGTGTGTGTGTGTGTGTGTGTGTGTGTGTGTGTTTTGCAAGGCTGTTGAGAGACCTTACAATTATGATGGTGAGAAATCAAAAGTCGACGACTGACTTAGTATATTTTCATTTCTATCGCACCCTGTGGCAGCGAGTCTACACGACTTAATTGCGAAGCGGGAACTGCCTCTCGGGCAAGAGCGTCGCATCCAGTAGACGCGTATGGTCATGGGTTACCATACGTTTACATACCCATGTCTAAATGATAGGGTATTTACAATAACAAAATGGCATGCAAATTTAATTATGATATATACTCGTGTGATGTATGAATGTGAATGTTGTGTTCTGTATACAATGTTACGTAAATGTAATAAATGCAATGCTGTGGTAATCAAGGCGGACCCGTTGGGCGCGAAGACGTTAAGGCGTGATGCATAATTGTGTGTGTTCGCACGTCTGTTTCTACGTATGGAAGAATGGTTTCATGTATAACGCGCGCGCGCGCGCGCGTGTGTGTTTGTTGCGTAGTAGAATGCGCATCTGGTAACCGCGTGAGGATTTCGTCGTCTGATCGAATCCTGGCCGAGGCGAAAAGGTTAGGAAAGGTATCCACTTTGAGTAGTGAACCCCAACCGCTACTCACCTCGGATCTGAGGTGACCTGGACAGAAATGTGTGATACATTATCTTCCTCCGAGTATCGTCACTGATGTGCCATTGCGTGGACACCGCCTCTGGCGTTCATGTATGAACAGTTCTGGACCACCGGCAAGGGTGAGATCCGAGCAGGTACCAGCCTTGCAAACGAGAGAGAGAGAGAGAGAGAGAGAGAGAGAGAGAGAGAGAGAGAGAGAGAGAGAGAGAGAGAGAGAGAGAGAGAGAGAGAGAGAGAGAGAGAGAGAGAGAGAGAGAGAGAGAGAGAGAGAGAGAGAGAGAGAGAGAGAGAGAGAGAGAGAGAGAGAGAGAGAAGACCCACCAATGATTCTCCCCCAACCACTCTACCTGCACTCCTATGCACTCAACACCCGCCCACTTTCGCTTACAGAAGCCCATCAAGCCAGCTCCATTCACTTACTGAACACCCAATTTTCCCGTCACCCCTAATCCCACATTCCTCCCCAGTGTCCTGACCTCTCCTGACCTACACTGACCCGCTTTGTCCGTGGTCCCTTTCCAGTGCCCTGACCTGCACTGACCTTCGCCAACCACCAGTGTCCTACAATAACTTTCAATGACTCTGAACTATTATGACCTACCTCGTGTATATTAAATCATACTGAAAAAGAATAACCTCATCGACTCTTGTTCAAGCTGACCTCTACTAATGTTAATAGACTGATTTTAACCTATACTGACCTCAACTGATTTACTGTGGCTTAAACACACCTGATCTGGCTGGAAATAGACCACAATGCCTTTCACTGTCCTATTTACTTGTACTGATCCAGGTGACGTACAGTGACCTTCAACTTTCTTGCACTGACCGACTTTGACCTTTACTGACTTGCAATGACCTATCCCCTCACTGTTTCCCCGCCGCATGTGCTACGATCTGCCTCTGCTGAACTCTTCGAATGCCGCAATTTATTTACTATTTCTATTATGGCTGCCGCCGTGCGATTTTATTCAGTTGAGGTGACCCACCGTCTTCAGTACCTAAGAGGACAAATTGTTCCCTTTAAGGATTTTATTCTGGCTATCACCAGACGATAATATATAGCTCTGAGAAACATCTCAGCTGTAAAAGGTTTAGGAAGGGTCAACAAAGAGACTACCCCTTGAAATTACACCAAGAGGCGCCGCCTTCCACTAAAGACCTGCACTAGTGGGGATCGTATATTCACGCTTTGCTCTGAAATGCGTAAAAATAAATAAATAAATAAATAAATAAAAATAAAATAAAAAATCGCCCTCCCTCCCTCCCTCCCTCCCTTCTTCTCTTACGGTTCTCTCCTTGTTCGTATTTCCATCTCTCCTCCTCTTCCATTTCCTCACTATCCTCCTTATCTTTCCTCCTCTTTTTTCCTCCTTATCCTCCTCCTACTCCTTTTCTTCTTGTTCCTTTCTCTTTTTCTTCTCATCTTCTTCCCTCCTCTCCTCCCTCTTCCCCTCCTCTTCCTCTTCCCCTCCTCTTCCTCTTCCCCTCCTCTTCTTCCTCCTCCTATTTCCCCTCCTGTTGCCCCAGTGCGCCATCAAAGGTCGGGGTTGTGCACAGTGGACCTTTGTCTGTCTCGCTCTCGTTCGTCCGGTCAACACACTATACTGTATGTCACCCTCTCATTTTATCACGTGCGCACACACACACACACACACACACACACACACACACACACACACACACACACACACACACACACACACACACACACACACACACACACACACACAAATACACACATACAAACATGATATTTGTGTTTATTTCTTACATATATGCATATAAGCACACATACAAATACATTCACACATCCATACATGCATATATGACCATAGATCTAGGCAAGTATACATTATCCAAACATACATGTCCAAATGTACATACATACATACAAAGATCCACAAGCAGAGTCTACACCTCAACTGAACAAAATCGTCCGATATTAATGCCGGGAGAAAAATCTGCGCGTTAGGTCAGCTTGGAAGAGAAGTTTGCAGGAGTAATGCGACAAAGACTGGCGAAGTCGCACGACTCACTGGGGAGCTGGATGGAGGCCTCTGTACAACAGGGGACTCGAAATGGCTGATTGATTGATTGATTGATTGATGGACTGACTAATTGATAGGGTGATTGATTGATTGATTAAGTAGTTAATTGATTGATTGATTGGCGTTTAAGCATCAAAATGTTTCATTCGGGAAATAGAAAGACCATGTCGACTGGCTGAAGGAATAACTCAAGTTGGATGAGCCCCTTTAGCTCTGAAAACGATCGCGAAATAGATTCGTTTGACTTCGACAATAAGAGCTCTTCATCTCTCTGCGGTCCTCTTGGTGTGTGAATAAATAAAAAAAAAATCACATTTTCTCTCCCGTCGTTTGTCTCTTTCCTTCCTTTGTTCCACCTTTCAAACTTTTTTTCCCAGAGCCGGCAGAAATTCCGTTTTCTTCTTCCCACTCTCCCTTTGTTCCTTTGGTCGAGTCAACGGTATTCTTTTACATTTGTCTGTTGCAATATCGTTTGGTGTTTGATTCAACTTCTATTCGCTTTCACATAAATAAAAAATACTACTTCACCTACTGACGTACATATCTTACATGCAATGACAGCAAATATTTTGACCGTCGCTAAAGCTCTCACAACGTACGTGATACATTCTCCAATGTTGTCACGACTCACCTATGAGTCAGGCTAGTCGCGACACGGAAAAAAAAAAGTAAGGACGTGCGCAGTTTGAACGAATGACATTTCAGGCAGGATGATTAAAATCTTTGTTAAAATTAGATACTATTACGCTAACAAAAATAACATATACAATATAAAGGAACATAGAATAACAACAGCATTTTACATATGGCAAGAAATTTTATATTGCCAAGTACTTGTTGAGTGTACTGCTTTTGTTTACAACACGTAAGTCCAGGTGGGCGAAACGAAGTCTTGATTGTGGTATAGACGAGTCTTGATACCTGTTGCTGAGGTCGCACCAACGGTCTTGGGGGACAAATAGGTAGTTTCAGCTGAAGATTTTGGACGATAACTTCTAGCAGGGAAAGCTTCTGGTAGTTTCTTCTGGTAGGAGAAGCTTCTGGTAGTCGGGAACAAGATAGTTGATGAGGTTTCTTAAATAGAGAAAATTACAGAAAGAAAGAGTCGAGTCGCTCGTAGTCAAGCAGTAATCTGGAGAGTGTCCGATACAATTCAAAAACGAAGGTTGAAACTAAAGATTATGGACGATAACTTCTGGTAGGGGAAGCTTCTGGCAGTTTTTTCTGGTAGGAGAAGCTTCTGGTAGTCAGGAACAAGTAAGATAGTTGATGAGGTTTCTTAAATAGAGAAAATAACAGAGAAAGAGAGAATAAAGTCGCTCGTAGTCAATCAGCAACATAGAGAGTGTCTGATGCAGTTCGGAAAACGAAGGTTGATCACTTCGCTTGGAGAAGACGGGCTGTAGCTGTAGTCCAAATGACTTGTTTAGCGGAGTTGTCGTAATCGACGAATGTAGAAGAAATTCTACGGAGATTCAGATAGGCCCTGGGCTTCAGCTTCTTTTCTTGTCTTCTCTTTCTGCTTTGTTCTCTCTCTGTAGTCCCTCTCAGTAGCCTCTCTGCTTCTCTTCTCTATTGACTCTGTCCGGGTCGTTCTCTGCATCGCCCTTTATCTCCGTGAATGGGAGCCGACGTTTCGAGTAGTTGTAAAACGTCCGTAAAGCGATAATTCAAATATCTCCAGCCAATGGGAAAGCAGAGTGAGCTTTTCCCGCCAAATTATGAAACGTTTCTCAGCTTGGCGTCCTCTGATAATACGTAATGGGCGCGCTCCACCAGAATAGTATTGCGCAATGCTTAGACATTTCAAGAAATATATGTATACATCATAGAATATACATACAATATAAAACATACATATATTCATGTAAGGTGTGCCTTAAAATTACGAACAGATTTTATTCATACAAGGGCGTGACACAGCACAACCACAGGATTCTACTCACGTTAAGGACGTGACAAATGTATTGTCATCTTTTGATGAAATAATGCATAAATGTAGCAAACACTGTTATTGGAGAAAATTCGCCAACGTTTGAGGCTTTGTGTCTGCTACTATGAGGACGCCTTAAATCCAAAACTTGAAACACTTAATGTCTTATTTTCGAACAATCATTTCGTCTCAATTTTATGGCATAATGCACAATACGTTTCTCAGAGGATGGCGCGGTCGTGTGAATCATGGAACGCTATGAAGGAGGCCTTTGTTCAGCAGTGGACTCGGGATGGCTGATTTGATTGATTGATATATATATATATATATATATATATGTGTGTGTGTGTGTGTGTGTGTGTGTGTGTGTGTGTGTGTGTGTGTGTGTGTGTGTGTGTGTGTGTGTGTGTGTGTGTGGTTAACGATACAATCCTATCCGTCTGTCCCCTTGAATTACGTCACAACCTTTGTTCCTCACCGCGTTGGAATAACAATCGAACTTAGTAAGATTGTATATGCATGGTGAGGAGTACATGTGGAGTTTCCTTACCATGGCATGACGAGTGATGGTCGTGCATGACGTCATATGTGAAGCTGAACGCTATCCATGCATGCGGCAGAACACGAGCACCCCACGGGCCGCCACCGCCGCTTTTAGGCCCTTTAATCGAGTTAGGTCCAATGAATCGGCCTGTGGTCGACTTTGTCAGGGCTCAAAGCCTGTGGCCTGAAAAGAAACATCTTTTTATATTTTATATTGTATTCGCTATTTTATTCTTTCTTTTTCATGGCAACGTGGGCGTTTCAACCTTCCCCCTTTTCCTCATCTTTCTTCCTTTTCCTTTCTCTCTCTTTGTCTCCTTTTGTCTTTTTCCCTTTTTTTTCTGCCCCTCTTCTTTTTTCCATTCTCTCTCCTATCTTTCACCCCTTCCTTCTTTTCTCCTTCCCTCCACGTCTCCCCTTCCCTCTCCTTCCCTTCCGTCTCCTACTCTACTTCCCTCTCCCCTTCCTTCTCTTTCCCCTTCCTTCTCCTTCTCTCCTTCCCTTTCCTTTCCCCCTTCCCCTTATTTGAGTAGTGATGATTTTCTAACCATAAAAGAATGTTGCTTGACTCTTGTCCGTAAGGGTGACACTAAAACCCCTAAAACATTTACTTCATAAACTTTGTGCAGTAAATAGCCAGAAGGGGTTGGTTGCTATCTGGCACTAAATAACAAAATATAATAAAATTTGCAAATACATGAATCGTATTTATAATTAGTTTCTATTGGAGATCTCATATTTGTACCTCCATTTGATGATTTAGAAATTCGAATATTTGCATCTGCATTCGTATTTCCTTGCAAAAACATTAATGGAAGAGGGGAGGGACGGGGGGGGACTAAAAGGGGGTGAGGGGGGAGTGAGTGGGTGTGAGGGAGGGGGGAGAGAAAGGGAAGTGAGGAGGGGGACACAAGGAAGTGAGTGGGTGTGATGGGATAAAGAGAGAGAAGTGACTGGGGAGTGAGGAGGAAGAGGGAAGTGAGGAGGAAGTGAGGAGGGGAGGGAGAGGGAAGTGAGGGGAGAGGGAGAGGTGGAGGGAGAGGAGAGGAGAGATGTGGAGGGGGATAGTAAGGGAATGAAGGGAGAGGGAGGGAGCTGGAGGGAGAGTGAAGGAGAGGGAGAGAGGAGGAGGGAGAAGGAGAGAGAAGGAAAAAGAAGGAAGGAGAAGGGGGAAAAGGGTAGAGAGGAGGAAGAGGGAGGTAGGGAGGGGGTAGAAGAAGGTAGGTAGGGAAGAGGGGGAGAAGAAACGGAGAAAGAAAGGGTAAGGAAGGGAGAGGGGGAAGGGGAGAGGAGACGGAGAGAAGTGAGGGAGAGAGGGGAGGGAGAGAAGGGGGAAGGAGAGTGTGAGATCAAAGGTGATGGTGAGGATGATATTGGGGGTTAGAGACGAAGAACAGAAATAGAGGAATACGAAGTAATGAGAACTCTCACCAACCCCCAACCCCAGCCCACCATGTCTTCCATCCCTGCACTTGCACTTTGCATGGCCTCATCAATATACCTGTGATCAAAGGAGCTGGAGACCTTCCAGTCTCTCGGTATCTCTCTCCGTCTCTTCCTCCAATACGCTGGAGAGTCCGCCGCCGCTTCTTCTTGTCCGAACCCACTCTCTCTGGTCTTCCTTCCTCCCTCTGCCTTCCCACGAACCGCCCTCGCGCGTTTGCAAATATGTGTCGGATGAGAATCTGTTATCCGTTTCTTGCACTTTCAGTCCTCATTTTCCTTTGAGGGTTTCTATATCACTGTGAAAACAATTTCATGGCCAGGCTACCCAGATTGAAGGCAAGGTGGAAACTAAATTTCCCAAGGTCAGTGATATACAATACAGTTCGAACGTCTAAAATTCTCTTAGGTAACCAGCTAAGCAAAACCTATTATCATTATTACTGTTTTTCTTATCATTATTATCATTATTGTTATCATTCCTGTTTCATTATGATTATATATATATATATATATATATATATATATATATATATATACATACACACACACACACACACACATATATATATATATACATATATATACATATATATATATATATATATATATATATGCAAAGTAGACCACTTGGAAAAAGAAACTAACGAAGCAGAGCACTTTCGTATATTACATCTTCAGTGCACTGAAGCTGTAATATACGAAAGCGCTCTGCTTCGTTAGTTTCTTTTTCCAAGTGGTCTACTTTGCAAAATTGAACACACATAACCGTGTTTTTATTAGCATATATATATATATATATATATATATATATATATATATATATATATATATATATATGTATATATCAGACAATCTCCTTGACAGTGGCGCACGGGATTCGAACCCGCTGTACTTGGAAGCAAACTTCCAAGACACCCGCCTTACTCCGCTCGACCATCGACGGTATAAAACCTTGAGAACTCATAGTCAATCTGACTATCGAGATTGGGGAGGGCGCTCACTGCACACCATACACACCATTTCACCCCAAGGCCAACCGCACACGTGGGAGGGGTAAGGACCGGAACGAATCCCTTTCACGCTATCCCCAACTTAATTTCTCATATAGTTAAGTTGGTGATAGCGTGAAAAGGATTCGTCCCGGTCCTTACCCCTCCCACGTGTGCGGTTGGCCTTGGGGTGAAATGGTGTGTATGGTGTGCAGTGAGCGCCCTCCCCAATCTCGATAGTCAGATTGACTATGAGTTATCAAGGTTTTATACCGTCGATGGTCGAGCGGAGTAAGGAGGGTGTCTTGGAAGTTTGCTTCCAAGTACAGCGGGTTCGAATCCCGTGCGCCACTGTCAAGGAGATTGTCTGATTGATGTTGCTGTTCACTAGCGAATTTCTCATATATGTATATATATATATATATATATATATATATATATATACATATATGTAGACATATATATATAGACATATATATACATATATATACCTATATATATAAATATACATATATATATATACATACATACACACACACACACACACACACACACATATATGTATATTTATATATATACATATATATATATATATATCTATATATATATATATGTATGTATAAATATATATATATATATATATATATATATATATATATATATATATATATATATATATATATATATATATATATATATCCGATCTCGTGATGGACCGGCTGTCCGCAAGCTTTATCATTGCTATTCGTTTGGGTCATGGTTTGAATTGTGGTTATTAGGGAAAAATCGTTCTTACCGAGCAACAGTTTGCTATTATAACATCATTCCGAATATTAAAGATTTCAGACTTTTTGGAGATCTGTGTGGTGCCATACTTTATAGGTCAGCAGTGTTTGTTTGAGCAGGTGTCATTGTTGGAACTAGTCAGTGCTCGTATCATCAGAGTTGTGGGGGTGTTTTCGTTTCTAATTTACCAATTTGTACGTGGGTAAATGATTCAGCGTGGTTGTGTGGGTGGATTGATGCCAGACAACGGTTTTCTGAAGTTTCTGCGTGTGGGCGTCATGTTTTGAAAACTGACGGAGGTCTTGCACAGCGACTTGCCCGAGTTGACGTTGCAACGGCGAGATGTACGATAACTTTCGCCCAAAATACGAACCAAAATTCATTATTTTTCTGACAATAAATCACTAAATATGCATAGATCCTACATAACTGCATGATCTAACGCGTTGATTTAGATAAGAAATAAAACATTTCTTTCGATCTGATCCGAAATGCAGGGCACATACTGTTACTATGGCAACATATTTACCTGCCAGACGTGTGCCTTTTGGATGATGTGTAGCAATCTCTTTGCTAATAGATATTCATATTTTATTTCCTTCGATCGCATTTAAACTACAGTTATGAATATATTACCGCTATTTCAATTTACTTTCTTTTTATTAAATGTTAATCAAAGTGAGAGCGCAGTCCTATTCGTGATGGCATCCACGGTCTGGTAACATTTTCGTATTTTAAAGAGACAACTGCATTTTACAATAATCATCCGACTCGACTCCATCATAATTGGAATCGCCATACTTGGAGTAATTATTGTGATATGATTCTGTTTAACGTCGCGAACTCCCCCTATCAGGAGACTAGGACGGTACCCCTCACAAAGTACATTGTAGCGTGGAAATCAATTAACCAAGGTGTCCTTGGACCAACTCGCTGGCGGCAGATTATGAACAACCGTCACCTCGACCTTCACCGCAAGTAACGAAACTCTTACCCAAGTGTAATGCAAACAAATACTCATTCAGTCCTCATTCCTTATCGAAGGGGATCTCAACCCTTTTCAAATATCATACCCAGAGTAAAAGATATATTACCCGTACCTGCATTCACCTGACATCGAATATAGAATGATAATATAAACTAAATCAATATACATTGGGTACTACTGGGGTTATCATAGAATGGTTCAAATTATAATGTTTTTATCAAGCAGAGGTATTGGCATTACAAACCATTTACAGACATGGAACCTGGCTGCCAATTAGGATTGAATTACAGACATCTAAATTCTACCACCCCACCTCTCCGCTCCAGCTGGGAAAACTTCCTACCAATCCCCTCCTAGGGTGATTGAGAGCCCTTGTCTCCGTATCGTCTCCAGGATCTAGCTAATAGTTACTAATTGGCCTCGTTCCACACGAGGACGCAGCTACTTTACCTAGGAAGTCGAACCTCTCCACTAAAATCTTCTGACATCCGACCTACACACAACTTGACTTGAATACGATCCCTCCATCTGTCATTCAGAATGGGATAATGCCAGAGTGTAGTCCGACTTTGCAACCTTCTATTATGAGGACAGTCACACATGGAGATCGATGAAGATGTTATCTGATATAGATGTTGTTCTGATAAAATTTTCACACTGAATGCAAATCAGACAAGAAATAATGGCCTCAAACTGTCAGGAAGTAGATTTAATTTGGAAGTGGGCAGAAACAATTTCGACCTGTAGTAAATGAATGGAATAAGTTCCCTGCAGTGGCAGTGCAATGTATTACAGTTCGAAATTTTAAGATTCATTTAGATAAATACATACATACATACATATACCAAAGGCTTTTTCCCCCTTACACGGGGGGTAGCCAAAAAGAAAAAGGCATAGAAACAACTCCCACCCATTCCATCCCCTACATATTCCACTCCCCTTCACCCTCCTCCCTCCCTCTCATCTTGGCACCTCCTGGATGACGGGTCATCCCTGCATTCTGTCCACTGCCCTGGGTCAGAAGCAGTATCGCAAGACACAGCACATCAACAGCAAGGCCGCTTCATTAATTCGGCGACCCCTCACTCCGTCCCCTCATGCAGAAAAGGAGAAGACAGGGAGAAATCCCTTCGGGATGCGTCAATTTTTTTTCTAATACATACTTCCTCACCCCTCATCCCCTACCCATTCCACCGCATGCATACACAACCTTTCTCCATTCACCCTTATCTTCTGTCCTCTCCCGTCCTTCCTCAACAGATATTCCTCTCTTTTGTAATGCCCCTTCTACCCAATCCATCCATCTCATCCTGGGACGCCCCCTCATATTCACTCCTTCCACCTCTGCCTTCCACACCCCTTTTACTAATATTTCTTCACTCATTCTTTCCATGTGTTCAAACCATCCTAATACTCTTTCATCCACCCTATCTCCCAGCTCCCTTTCCACCCCTGTTCTCCTCCTCACCTCTTCATTTCTCACTCTATCCAGCCTAGTAGCCCCTATCATACTTTTCAGACATTTCATCTCAAACACATTCAAACTCCTCTCTTCCTCTCTTATGTTCCATGTTTCTGCCCCATACAGTGCTGTTGGCACAATCACTCTTTCATATAACCTCCTCTTAGCATCCATTCCCAAATGTCTATTTCTCATTACACTTTTTGATCCACCAAGGCATTTACTCGCTTCTCTCAATCTACAATCTACCTCCACCCCCACTCCTCCCTTTCCTGCCACATTCGCACCCAAGTATCTAAAACTATCCACTTCCTCCAGTCTCTCTCCCTTAATGCTCACTTCCAGCCTGTTGTCATTCTCTCCCCTTGTACATCTCATCACCTTACTTTTGCCCTTATTTATCTTCAGCATCCTTCTTTCACACACCATCTCAAACTCTGTCACTAACTTCCTCAATCCCTCCTCTGATCCTGCTACAAGCGCAGTGTCGTCAGCAAACAACAACTGGCTTATTTACCACTTTCCCCATTTTCATTAACCATCTCCAACCCCTGACCCACCACCCTTGCATTCACCTCTCGCACTACCCCATCCATGTATAGATTGAACAGCCAGGGCGACATAACACATCCCTGACGAAGTCCCACCTTTACCTCAAACCATTCACTCTCTCCATTTATAATCCTAACACAAGCTCTACTACTCTCGTACAAAATCTTGACTGTTCTTAACAGCTTTCTTCCTATCCCATTTATCTGCAGTACCTCCCACAGTGCCTTTCTGTCTACCCTGTCGTAAGCCTTTTCCAGATCCATAAAAGTCCAAAAAACATGCTTACCTTTTCCTATAGCTTTCTCACATATATGTCTTACCACAAAGATCTGATTTACACAACCCCTACCTGTCCTAAAACTACGCTGTTCCTCGCCAATTACTCCCTCTGTTCCTCTCCTAATCCTCTCAATCAAGATCCTCCCATAAGACTTCCAAAGTACATTCAACAAGCTGATCCCTCTGAAACTACTACACTCCCACTTGTCACCCTTTCCCTTGTAAAGTGGGACTATATAGGCACTCCTCCAGTCCTCCGGCACTCTATCCTCTCTCCAGCAATCATTAAATAACTTCACCAACCAGTCCACAATAAATGTACCCCCTTTCGTCAGACATTCTGCACGGCATCCATCCAACCCAGGTGCCTTACCTGCTCTCATCATCTTAACAGCTTCCTTCACTTCATCTTTCTCTATTTCTCCTCCATTTTCCTCACTCATCACTCATTTTCTTAGCGCTTTCCACTGGAACTACCTTTCCCTCCCTATCCTCCTTCACATTTAGCAACTCCCTAAAATACTCTTCCCACCTTCCTCTCACTGCCTTCTCCTCCATTATCATCTCTCCATCTGCACCTTTTACCTTTTCTCCTCTACTTGATTCGCCTCCTCTTCCTCTTTTAATTTCTTTCCAAAACATCTTTTTATTACTTTCAAAATTTTCTGTCATACTCTTACCCCATTTCATATCTGCTCTCCTCTTTGCTTCCTTTATCTTATGCTTGACTTCCCTTCTCTTTTCTTTGTACCTCTCATACGATTCCCTCGTCCTAATTTGTAGCCAATCTATGAATGCCTGCTTCTTCTCTTCTACACCCTTCTTTGCTTCCTCATCCCACCACTCACTACCCTTCCTTCTATTTCCTCCCGCCCTCCTTGTTCCATACACCCTCTTTGCACACCTTATGACTCCCTCCTTGAATCATCCCCATTCCTCCTCCACTTCTAGTTCTACTCTATCCTTCACTACTTCCCGCTCCTCTCTCAGCTTCTTCTTATGCTCCTTCTCCTTTTCTTTCTCATTTTAATAGTTCACTCTAAGTACCTCCCTACCTTATTCCCTTTTCCTCTTTCTCCACCTATTCTCCACTCTCAATTTACTTTCCACCAGAAAATATCTGATATTCTCCCACTCTCTCCCTTTAGAACATGTACATCCTTAATTCTTCCTACCATACTCCTGGTCACCACTATATAGTCCATTAACGCTCTATCTGCCACCCTTCCACCACCCTCTCCCATGTGTACTTATACTTGACTTTCTTCTTAAACACTGTATTTGCTATCATCAACTCTCTTTCAAGACACATCTCCACCATCAATTCTCCACTATGATTTTTACCTCGAACTCCATAATTCCTAATCACTCCGTCTATTGGTTAGTTTCCTACCCTAGCATTAAGGTCTCCCAATACAACTACATTGACATTTCTCCCTAATCCCTCTATTCACTCATTTAAATCTACCTAAAAAGCCTCCTTTTCCTCTACACTCTTCTCACTACCAGGCCCATACGCATTTACAAAAACTCACATCTCCCCTCCCAGCTTCACCTTCATCCACATCAACCTTGCTGAAACCTCCTTCCACTCCACTACACGCATACCTATCTCTTCACTAGTATAGTCACCCCTTCTCTCCCTTGTCCTCTCTTCATTCCTGAGAACCTCCCAACTACACTCCCAAACTCACACTCGCCCCTCCCTTTCATTTTAGTTTCACTCAAAGCCAGCACATCCATCTTTCCTTTCATAAACATAATGCCCATCTCTTCCCTTTTACTCTCACCTATACCACATCCACGCACATTAAAAGACCCAAACCTTAGGGTACTGGTTGGAAAACTCCCAGACCCTCCTATGCCTTTACTTTTTTTTTGGGGGGGAATGTCCCCTGTGGGGCTGCAGATAGCAGGATTCCTAATCCCATCCCCCGTCCCGTGTTTTGTCGCCTCTTATGACTCAAGTGGGAAGACTTGGTGGTAGCATTCTTTTCCCCCACCACAGGTTAGGCGAAAAAGGGAATGAATATTCAGAGAAATGGTACAGGAAAGTAACAAGGGGTTGGGGGACAGCATAATGGAGGTGCAGTCGTAGTATAAAAGTGTCATCATATCTCTATGACAGAGTTGTCCTCTATCACAGAAAAAATGGTGTGTGGCTCTGGTCCCTATTAGCGACCCATGTAGACCCTAAAGCATCAAATGCATGCTACTTTGCCACAATAACATGCAGCCAATACCCCAGACTGGGTAAATACCTAACAATATGCTGTAATGGCTGCCATTGAGATGTAGAAAGAAAAGAGAAGTAAAGAAAAAGGTAAAGGAGGCAAAGAGGAGAGCAGATGTGAAATGGGGTAAGAGTATAACAGAAATTTTTGAAAGTAATAAAAAAAATTGGAAAGAAATTAAGAGAGGAAGAGGAAGCGAATCAAGTAGAGAAGAAAAGGTAAAAGGTGCAGATGGAGAGATGATAATGGAAGAGAAGGCAGTAAGGGCAAGATGGGCAGAATATTTTAGGGAGTTGCTAAATGTAAAGGAGGATAGGGAGGGAAAGATAGCTGCAGTGGGAAATGCGAAGAAAATGACCGTGATGAGTGAGGAAAATGGAGGAGAAATAGGGAAGGATGAAATGAAGGCAGTTGTTAAGATGATGAAAGCAGGTAAGGCACCTGGTCTGGATGGATGCCATGCAGAATGTCTAAAAAAAAAAGGAGGTACAGTGATGGCGGACTGGCTGGTGAGGTTATTTAATGTTTGCTGGAGAGAGTGTAGAGTGCCGGAGGACTGGAGGAGTGCCTGTATAGTTCCACTTTACAAGGGATAAGGGGACAAGTGTGAATGTAGTAGTTTCAGAGGGATTAGCTTGTTAAGTGTAGTTGGGAAGGCTTATGGGAGGATCTTGATTGAGAGGATTAGGAGAGGAACAGAGGGAGTAATTGGTGAGAAACAGTGTGGATTTACGACGGGTAGAGGTTGTGTAGATCAGATTTTTGTGGTAAGACAGATATGTGAGAAAGCTATAGGAAAGGAGAAGGATGATTTTTGGGCTTTTATGGATCTGGAAAAGGCTCACGACAGGGTAGACAGAAAGGCACTGTGGGAGGTTTTGCGGATATACGAGATAAGAGGAAAGCTTCTAGGAGCTGTCAAGAGCTTTTATGAGAGTAGTAGAGCTTGTGTCAGGATTAGAAATGGAGAGTGAGTGGTTCGAGGTAAAGGTGGGACTTCGTCAGGGATGCGTTATGTCGCCCTGGCTGTTCAACTTATACATGGATGGGGTAGTGCGAGAGGTAAATGCAAGGGTAATGGGTCAGGGATTGGAGATGGTTAAAGAAAATGGAGAAAAGTGGGAGGTGAGCCAGCTGTTGTTTGCGGACGACACTGTGCTTGTGGCAGGATCGGAGGAGGGATTGAGGAAGTTGGTGACAGAGTTTGGGAGAGTGTGTGATAGAAGAAAGCTGAAGATAAATGTGGGTAAAAGTAAGGTGATGAGATGTACAAGGGGTGAAAGTGGCAGTAGACTGGAAGTGAGCATCAAGGGAGAGCGACTGGAGGAAGTGGATGGTTTTAGACACTTGGGTGCAAATGTGGCAGGAAAAGGTGGAGTGAAGGTGGAGGTGGAATGTAGATTGAGAGAAGCGAGTAAATGCCTTGGTGGATTTAAAAGTGTAATGAGGAATAGACATTTGGGAATGGATGCTAAGAGGAGACTGTATGAAGGAGTGATTGTGCCAACAGCACTGTATGGGGCAGAAACATGGAACATAAGAGAGGAAGAGAGAAGGAGCTTGAATGTGTTTGAGATGAGGTGTCTGAGAAGTATGATAGGGGTTACTAGGCTAGATAGAGTGAGAAATGAGGAGGTGAGGAGGAGAACAGGGGTGGAAAGGGAGCTGGGAGATAGGGTGGATGAAAGAGTATTAGGATGGTTTAGACACATGGAAAGAATGAGTGAAGAAAGATTAGTAAAAGAGGTATGGAAGGCAGATGTGGAGGGAGTGAACATAAAGGGACGTCCTAGGATGAGGTGGATGGATGGGGTGAAGGGAGCTTTGGGGAAGAGGGGAATGTCTGTTGAGGAAGGACGGGAGAGGACAGAAGACAGGGGTGAATGGAGAATGGTTGTATATGGATGATGTTGTGATGCATGAGGTGGAATGGGTGGGGGGATGGGGGGGTGAGGTAGTATGTGTGAGCAAAATTTGACGCAGCCCGAAGGGATTTTTTCCCGTCCTCTCCTTTTATGCATGGGGGGACGGAGAGGGGGAGTCGCCGATTTAATGAGGCGGCCTTGCTGTGGATGTGCTGTGTCTTGCGACACTGCTTCTGACCCAGGGCAGTGGACAAGGTGCAGGGATGACCCGTCATCCAGGAGGTGCTAAGATAAGAGGGAGGGTGGAGGGGTGTGGAGTGTATTCAGGGATAGAATGGGTGGGAATGATTTTATGCCTTTTCCTTTTTGGCTACCCCCCTTGCAAGGGGGAAAAAGCCTTGGTATATGTATGTAATCATTATTTACTTATTTATCATTATTTATCTGGTTTTCTTACTATAAACTATCATTATATGTTTATTATTTATCATTTTCTATTTATTCTATTTATTTGTTTATTTAGTTATTGATTCATTTATTATTTTTCGCATCCGATCTAGTTATGGACCAAAAGGTCTCCTGTCGACATGCTCTTCCTTTGTAATCCTTTAAAAATCCTTTGATAAAGCTGGACCATAGGATGTTTTTCCCATTCTGTGTTTACAGACTCGTCACTACAATCCAAGCAGTCGGTCACATGTTAGCATCAAGCCAATCAGCATCCGCCAACTGCTAAACAATGTAGTCACCCATTTTTCACGCAACAGATTTATAGAATAATCCAATGCCTTATTAACATTGCTTCAGTGATGTGAACAGCAAGCAATAAAGCCCCTTCTGTTACACCTACGCGACGTGAGTTCGTTTGAGTAAAAACGACTTTGGTTACAATCATTTATTTTTCGAATCCTAAATGTCAAACCTCCTTTGCATCATACATTGAGGAGCTGAATAACGAACCAAGAGAATACGAATATTAGACACGTTGTTAAATTCTCCTTAGAGAAATCTAGAATACTGTAAGAGCAATAGTCTTCTAGTTTTTCAAATTCAAACAATTTGACGAGAACCTTGCATATATGACCAGGGCTTCGGGAAACAAGCAATGATTCAAAAAGTGTGGCCCCACTAGGGTCTGTATATGGTTTCCCTTCCCCCCCCCCTTCCTGTTCCCTGCCCTGGTAAATTGAATTACCATCTAACCCTTGTATATTCAGAACATAGTAATTTGAACATTTATTGATAAAATTTGATTGTTAGTATTTTATTTCGCTGTGTCTAGCACGGGTTGTGCGGGAGTTGGGGGAGGGGGAAGTGAACAAATCGTGGATCCAGGCGACATGTTCGGACCGCGCTTCTAAACAAGACCGAATAAAACTATTGACAAGATAATGCTGTATACCTTTTCAAGACACGATACACTGACAAAAAAATCATATGACATACATCATTTTGATCATTTCGATTACATCGGGAAAATAATATAAATAGAAATAATGAATAGTTTCATTCTTCTGAAAACAACTGTCATACTTCCATGCGAAGTACCGCAAACCTTCAAAACGAACAGTGTTTCCAGGGTCAAATAATTAACAAGTACTCACCTTGTGAATATTCTTGCAATTCCTTTAATGCACTAAAGTAATTTTCTTTTTCAAATTTTCTGTCATCACTTTGAATATTTTCACTAGATTTAGGTTTTTTTCACAATTTGAAATTATATCACTGAATCCTTCAATCTGAAAGTCAAGGTCGAAGGCCATTTCAAACAGATTTAACACCGTCAGCCCATGTTTTCCACCTGCCAAGCGTGTACTGAATCGTGACGAAGACAAACTTGTTTGTGGACGATCAGTTGACGCAGCATTCGCTAGTCAGTCTAGAAAATGCAATATTACGCTGATTGAGTACATGAAAGAATACAAATATACAGTAGACTTATAAAAATATCTAAGTATATGGAGTATGTAACGATCTATAATTTGCTGCAAGATGTGAAATGATTGGCATAGATTCCGGCGCCAATGAAAGTTGTCTTTGTGATGAAACCACTGGAGAAAACTGTGATATCGATATGGAAGCAATTTGCATTTCATTATAGTAATATAAAAACAGATATATTATACTGTTTAATGTGTACATTCTTAAAATGCAAGATGAATGATTTATGTCATGCATTCATCAGGTAACGCCAGTGAAATTCAAAGAAAAACAAATAAATTGTTCATTTGGAATTTTCTAATGCTTGTTATTCACACGATTAGGTTGCTGTTAACCATTCGTATTATATATCTATTACTTTTGTTCATTTATTCATTTATATAAATATCAGACGACAATACATGCTTCAGTAAATATGTTGCCCAAAACCGTCATGACGTCATGGCTTAACAGTTGCTGGCTTCTGATTGGTTTGGACCTCTCACTGTTGATTGGCTGCTTGGGGTTTGTGACTGAAAAACGACCCACGGCCTACAGGCAGACTTCATTAATCTCTTCAAAGCTAATCACTCTCAGTTTTTTCCCCTTATTTTTTCCTTTATCCAGGATAACGCTGGACCAGCACTGCGATGTTGGCCATTAGACAGGGTCCCAGGATTAATGTTAACTGACTGATGTTGACCTATTTCAACATCGTGTCGTGTGTGGCCCTCTGCCAAGCGATTTTATTCAGCTGAAGGGGGAACCTCGACCCGACCCCCACAGTCGAATAAAATGACTTATCGTTAACCAGGATAAAATGTCTAATAGGTAACATGACAAAAAGCGGTCAACCTAACCTTTAAATCTCCTTTAAGCGAATGAAATCGGTCAGAATAAGACATAAAGCGCAACATAGTGACATCTCAAGTGTGCTGGCCACGCATTCTCTTAGTCGAAGGTTTGAATCCCGCACTCCTCTCCGATTCCCAGCAGTGACTATTAATTACCAGCCCCTCCCCACCCCCAACAATCCCAAAAGAGCCCATATTAAGGCAAAGGTGACGACTTTGGCCGCAGCTACTCAGCGCCTCCTGGCGTAGGATCTTCAACAACATGGTCATCGTCCTTTTGAGCCCTTTGCTGCCGAGATGGGGGCGTCACAGAGATGAACATTACTTTGGTTTTACTATTATTAATTCTTAAACCTACTTTGAGACATTCTTTGTTCAGATCACTCAGCATATCTTGCAAGTCCTCTGCCTTCTCTGAAATAAGAATAATGTCATCTGCAAATCTTAGGTGGTTTAAATATTCGCCATTAATCTTCAAACCTTTCTCTTCCCAACTCAACCTTCTAAAAATCTCTTCCAAACAAGCTGTAAATACAGGTTGACATTCAAAAATCCGGCAACCTCGGGACCTGAGGACTGCCGGATTTTTTAAAATGCCGGATTTTTTAAGTTTATAATTTTGTATGGTGTACCCCGTATATATCTAAAGAAAATTACCACCTGTACAGTCCTTTAATGGAAAAATAAACACTAAGTGAAAAGCAAAAGAAATTTTATTATTCACGAACTAAATAAAATACAGTAAAGATAGTTATACAGAATTTTAATTCAATTTTAATAAAACATATAAAACAGATCCTCCGAAGAATATTAATTAAACTAAATAAAATACTCCGTACTGTACTTCTTAGGAAAGAAGCAGATGGGCTTTTTAAACATAATGTCGTAAGTTTCACAAATTGTTTGCACAGACACATTGTTACTATTTTTTTTTTTTTTTTTTTTTTATTTCCACTTTCTCTGCGATCGATAACGCATGATGTTTGCGTTTTATGCCACCTTTCTTCTTTGTTGATTCCATATTGGGGCTATACAACAACAAATAAATGCTATAATGAGGAGAATAATGAGAAAAATGAGCAGGATTACTTGTTAGCAGGTGGAAGCATGAACCAACAGCTGATACTGGCGTAAGCGGCAGCTCCAGAAAACAGTGGCGCACCAACGCGGGAAATATGAAAATGCGCTCCCGAAATCTGTCCCGGATTTCTGAAGGTTCCGGATTTATGGTTGCCGGATTTTTGAATGTCAACCTGTAATTTGGGTGAAATGGTATCGCCTTGTCGTACTCCTTTCTCGATCTTGATCTTTTCTGTATCTTTATGTAGTCGAATTATAGCGGTACCTTTCGCATATTTTTTTTCTAAAACCCTTACGATCTGTTCGTTTGTACCCTGCTTGCATAACGAGTTTAGTATTGCTATTTGTTCTACCGAGTCAAAGGCCTTCTCGTAATCTACAAAAGCTAAACAGAGAGGTATATTGGATTCTGTCGTCCTTCTATGACGATTTAAGTCAGGTAATGGATCAAGACAAAAGTAAGTACACGTTAGTAATAGGCGACTTTAATGCTAAAGTGGGTAAGAAGATGGGAGAAGAGTC
>NC_134809.1:40340308-40345308 GCF_046742065.1 Oratosquilla oratoria
CAAGCTCAGTGATTCAAAGCCTAAAAAACATGAAACTTTTTCGCAATCGTGGCCGACGCGGTGGTTCAAAAATTACCCGAACAGTGCCTGTGATTACAAATAAAAGAAGTGCTACCAAAAAAGGAAAAGTTGAGCCAAGACAACGAATTTTTAATGAAGTTCCACGCGTTTGGTACACCCTACCCTCCATCATACTATCTAATGTTACCTCATTAGCCAACAAAATGGAAGAAGTGATTGAATTAGTGCGCTCCACAGGCTGTGACTTGATGGCAATTACAGAAGCGTGGCAGATAATTCCCGAAGTGTGTAATATAGAAAATTTTGTACTTTTTCACCATCTCAGAGTAAACCGCAGAGGCGGTGGTGTGGCATTGTATTGTCGAGCTGACCTCAACCCCTTTTACCTCAGGGTTGACATACCAGAGGGAGTCGAGGCTTTGTGGGTCAAACTTAGCCCCCGCTTCCATCCCCGCCACACCGCCTCTATCATAATGTGCGTGATATACCACCCTCCTCGCGCCAACACTGCCATCCTCCTCAACGATCACATCACTGAAACTGCTGACTCCCTCCGCTTAAGGTTTCCTGCTGCCAAATTAGTTGTGTGTGGGGACTTTAATTGCCTGGACACAAGTGACATTTTACACCATTTAAATCTCACGCAGGTAGGAACCTTTCCCACCCACAACCAAACAACCCTTGACCTAATTATGACTGACATGGCGCAGCTGTACTCTCCCCCGAGACCTCTCCCCCCCCCCATCGGTAAGAGCACGCACCTCACCATCCAATGGTCCCCAGCCCCTAGTGCAGCCATACACAGGATTAAAGTCATCAGACAGCACCGCCCTATGCCTGATTCCGCCATGAGGGAATTTGGCAGGTGGATAGTGGAACACCCCTGGCTGGAGGTTCTGAACGTTGAAGACGTGGAGACCAAGTGGAGAAATTACTCCACCACTACAATTGAGGCCTTTCACCATTTCTTCCCTGTAAAGGATTTCTCTATCCATCACTCTGACGCCCCTTGGATGACACCACCTATCAAACGTCTCATCAAACAACTCAACAAGGCATTTTACACCGACCGAGCCCAGTTCAGGTTCCTAAGGAATAAGGTCATCAGAGAGATAAGTACCGCCAAATCATCTTACTACCCAAACAAATTGCAACACCTCAAACAACAACGAAACAACACTCAGTGGTTCAGTAAAACCAAGGCTCTTTGTGTCCTGCAGGGTAACAAGACCCCCCCACCTCCCTTGCACCTCGCACCTGTCACCTGACCTAGCAGCCCAGGAGATCAACTCCCTCTTCGCCTCTATCTGTCAGACTTTACCCCCCTCTCGAACCCTCCCGCCTACCTGCCTACCTCCCTTCCCCCTTACTCCCCATTCAAGTTCAAGTTGCCAACGTAGCCACAAAGTTGGGTAAACTGAAACATAATAGATCCACTACTCCCTCTGACCTTCCTATTAAAATCTACAAGGAATTTGCCCCTGAACTTGCCCTCCCACTTTCCTCCATAATTAATGCCTCTTTAAGCCAAAACACCTGTCCCAGCGACTGGAAAATCTCATATGTCACTCCCATCCCTAAAACCCTCAGCCCACAATTACTAGGTGACCTTAGGCCCATCGCCATCACCCCTATCCCAAGCCTTATATGTGAAGACTTGGTTTTTAACTCAGTTTACAGCAACATAAAAGATTCAATAGATGCTCAACAATTTGGCAACACGAAATCCTCTTCTACCACTCACTGTCTCATTGACTTACTCAACTTCCTTCACAGCAACCTAGACAAGCGCAACACATCTCTAGCTGTTACCTTTGTAGACTTTAAGAAGGCCTTTGACCTTGTTGACCACAATGTTGTTCTCTCCAAAATCATCCAACTGGGTATCCAGCCCCACCTAATAGCATGGCTGGCAGATTTCCTCACCGGACGACAGCAGGCGGTCAGGTACCAGGGGTCAACTTCCCCCCTCCTCCCCCTGACCTGTGGGGTCCCCCAGGGTACCAAGATGGGTCCCCTATGCTTCCTCATCCTTATTAATGACGCCCTCATAGACACTCCTCACAGATGGAAATATGTGGATGATAGCACCGTAGGCATCCCCATCAACACCAGGCGGCCTGATTACGCACCACTACAAAGCACCCTGAACGAGCTCATGACGTGGACGGAAGACAACAACGTCACAATCAACACCAACAAGACCGTAGTGATGCACTTTTGTACCTCCACACAGGCGGTGGCTCCTCCACAACTTTCATTGGGCCCCCACCCCCTCCAACTGGTCCAATCCACCAAGATCTTGGGCATCACACTCGATGATCAGTTAAATTGGAACCAACATGTCACCAATATAGTCAGGACAGCGTCTTACAAACTGTATATGCTGAGCAGGTTAAAATCATTAGGAACACCTACATCTGAGCTACAGGAGGTCTACAAAACTTTCATACTCCCCACCCTCATTTATGCCTCACCAGCCTGGTCCAGCTCACTCACCCTCACACAGAGACAAAGGTTGGAGAGGGTACAAAAGAGAGCGTGCAGGATCATCCTGGGCGTGGAGTACAGCGGTTACGACCACGCTCTTACCACCCTTACTCTATCTAGGGTGTCACAACGGCACGGTGAGGCACTGAAGAAATTTGGGGAAAGCCTGCTTTCCCACCCTAGACACCGTCACTTCCTCCCTCCCGATGCTCCACCAACTCGCCACGCCACTAGACACAGAAATAGGCTCGTACCAATCAAAGCGCCAAGGACTGACCGCTACAAAAACAGTGCCATCCCATCCATTGTGCACATAATCAACTCTATGTAAACTTGTACCGTGTATATACTCTAAGTTTTATATTTTTAATCAGCTTTTGTAATGTATTATTGTCAGTGTACTACTGCAATCGAAATAAACCTTTTATTATTATTATTATATATTATTATTACACACAAACATACATACATGCATGCATACATACAAACATGCATACACACATACATACATACATACATACATATATACATATGTATATACATACATACATACATACATACATACATACATACATACATACATACATACATACATACATACATACATACATACATACATACATACATACATACATACATACATACATACATACATACATACATGTGTCCGTACATACTGTCCGTATGGTATTTGTGACCAGTCTCCTCGCTCTTGTTCTTCTTTCTGCAGATGGACGTGGCGGAGGACGGGCGCGAGTCTCAGGTGTCGTGGGGCGAGGGCTTCATGCTCGTCTTCTCGCTCACCTCGAAGGCCACCCTCCACGACCTCCACCACATCCGCCGGGTTATCCTCGAACTGACGCCCGGGGCGCCGCGCCCGATGGTTCTCGTGGGCAACAAAGCGGACCTCTCCCACCAGAGGGAGATCCAGGACGAGGAGATCCGAGAATTGGCCTCCTGCTGGGGGTGCGACTACTTCGAGGTCGCCGCCTCCGAGCCTTGGGAGGTCGTGGTCAGGCCCTTCACGGCCATCTA
Source organism: Oratosquilla oratoria (assembly GCF_046742065.1). Classification (NCBI taxonomy): domain Eukaryota; kingdom Metazoa; phylum Arthropoda; class Malacostraca; order Stomatopoda; family Squillidae; genus Oratosquilla; species Oratosquilla oratoria. The sequence goes on from NC_134809.1 coordinate 40,343,855, forward strand.
CCAGGCCGTCCTAGACGCCAGGGCAGCACCGTGAGCAAGGCGATGGCGTCGGCGTCGACCCCGGGCCAAGCCAAGACTTAGTATACCTTGCCCAAGGTTCTCCTTGACTTGTAAAATCCCATGTCTTATAGTGAAGTAGGCACGGGTTTATGACGAAGCTCGGGATAACTCGTGCACGCCTATACTGCCGCTATACGCTGAGTGGAGAATGTGGTTCCTCCTCTGGCTGGACTTGTCCAGAGATGGTGCTCTCGTCCACTCTCCCTAGTTCATTGACCCAGCGAGAGAAACTCAATGGAAAGAGCTTATGGATTCGAATCGAAGTTACGAAAGGAAAGTTCGAGAAATTAAAGAGGGACCTTCTTCCGAACGATCTGATTTACTACTGCGAGTGGTGACAGCTATCAATGTGTAAGTTCTCACTGAATCGACAGGAATGAATTAAAAGCCCTAACAGACGATGAAAAATAAACTCTCAGTGATGCTCTGAGCTAAAACAGGACAGAGTGTTTACTCCCTTATGGTAATTCTGATGTACGCTGGTGACGTCATCGGAAGCGTGCTGGTTCACTTGATTGTGGGATCGAATCCCGCATAACTCTCCGATTCCTAGCAATGACTATTTGTTACCTGTCCTATCAGGGTAAAGGTGACAGCTTCGGTCGCAGGTACTCAGCGCCTTCTGACGTAGAAGACTCCTCACCCTTACTACCCTCTTTCATTCTACTGCGTGACTTCGTGGTCTTTCGTTTTCGTCGAATGACCCCCGACGGGGCTTGTGTCCCATTAGTCAGTGGTTACCAAACTATCTTATACAGTATGACACCCCCTTTTTCCTTCCAACAGACCTACATACCCCTACCCCCTCTACTTTTTTTTTATAACTTTTCCATTCACATCTTAACAGAAAATGGGTTGGGTGAAAGATAATTATACTTTGCACGTATGTAACGGCACATACTTGTTCATGGAAGTTCATTATTCTACTTAACCAATGACTTGTGAGCAGATGAATCCGCGCCCCACTTGCCTTCTCTTCACACACCCCAAACCGGGTAAGGTGCCTCTAGTTTGGGAACCACTGCATTGGATAAAAGAAGGACCTCACGACCAGAAATGACTTCCTGACCGGGCTGCCCCCCTTCAATGAAATAAAATGTATCTAGTGTACAAAGAAATTTAGTGTGTCGAAGAAGTGGAGAACCTTAATGCCTGATAACGGAATTGGGTTGTTATACTCTGCCTCGTGCAAAAAAGAGCCTATATAATGGTTTAAGTTAAATAGTTTGTTGTTATTCTTCAGCCGGAACTATATACATTATAATACATACATACATACACACACACACACGTGGGAACGCTTACACTATCATGGCGGAGGAGGGTTGAACGCAAAAATTCGTGTACGTGTATGTAAATCGAGCATACAAATATAAGAAAGTTGTGTTCAGCTT